>NW_026887948.1:0-9262 GCF_032173495.1 Musca vetustissima | reverse complement strand
TCATATAATGATAACTAGAAATGATCGGTAATTCCTACACGATATATTCTTAAATTGTTTTCTACAATACCAATTTTCATATTGAAACAGCAGCCTCCACCTAAACTTCCGAAGTAAAACCTTGGTACGTTTGTGGCTAAATTTCAGTATTTTAGGGATGTTCCGCATTACCATGTGTCACCAATATTGGTTGTTTTTAGGAAATCAAGTAAAAAAGTGTCAGTCAACGTTGCGACAGATATATACCCTCACCCTATGGTGTGGTGAGGCGGAGAAGGTCTTCGGAATTACACATATAATATATCTGGAGCTACCAGAGGAGAGAGCAGATGGGTCCCAACTTCAGACTTGATCTACACTTCGTAAAGAAAATAAGTTGTCTGGTTCACAACGGACGTTTCATTCACTTGTAATTGGAATTATAAATATTGAAAATTTTGACCCTGTGTGGGGAGGTACCAGAAGGAGTGGATATAATAGGTTGTGCAAAAATTGGTTGAAATCCCATCTTCCTACATGATCTAGGTTTGATTATGATAATAGGTTCTACAAAGTTTTGTTCAAATAGGATAGTCCGTTCGCATGATATTGTAAAATTACATTTTTGCGCTATTTTAACCATTTTGTGTGGGAGGTACCACAAGGAGTGGACCAATATTCGCCTCCTTTGAACTTGAATTAAGTTTGGAAGAAATAATAAGGTGTGCCAAGTTTGGATGAAATCCAAATTTTCTGAAACTGGGTTGGTCCAATAAAAACATGGAGTCTAAAACAAATATTTCGATGAGGCGTTTCGAAATTTTTACATCCTCATTAGCCATAAGGCTAAGGGTATAAATATCCGTTAAATATTGCTGAAATTTGTATGTGGTGTACATTTTACACATTAAAAGTTGTATGCCGGTCCCCTTTTTAGGGTATCACTCTCACAACTGATTCAAATTCTAACAAAAACACGAGAATTTATGTATTTATACCCTTCATCACACTGTGGTACAGGGTATTATGTCATTGTGCATATTTTTGTAACAGACAAAAGGAAACGAGATAGACCCATGGTTCCTTTTGAGAATATGCATAGAATCATTTTTTAAGTCGATTTAAGCATGTCCGTCCGTCCGTCCGTCTGTCCGTCTGTCCATGTATTTTTGTGAGCAAAGTACAGGTCGCATTTATGATAAGAATTGGATGAAATTTGGCACAGCTCAATTGTTTGGCCCAAGGACGAACCCTATTGAAATTGGGAAAAATCGGTTCAGATTTAGATATAGCTCCCACATATATTTTCGTCCGATTTAATGTAAATGGTGTACCAAAGTCCCTATATATCTTTTGATTTGCACGAAATTCGGTAGAACGTACTAAATTGGGGCTAGAGTGATGTCTGCCAAATTTCGTGAAAATCAGTCCAGATTTAGATATAGCTTCCATATATAGTTTCGTCCGATTTCATGTAAATGGTGCACCAAATTCCCTATATATCTTTCGATTTGCACCAAATTTGGCATAACGTACTGAATTGAGCCTAAAGTGATGTCTGCCAAGTTTCGTGAAAATCGGTCCAGATTTAGATATAGCTTCCATATATAGTTTCGTCCGATTTCATGTAAATTGTGCACCAAAGTCCCTATATATCTTTTGATTTGCACGAAATTCGGTAGAACGTACTACATTGGGGCTAGAGTGATGTCTGCCAAATTTCGTGAAAATCGGTCCAGATTTAGATATAGCTTCCATATATAGTTTCGTCCGATTACATGTAAATGGTGCACCAAAGTCCCTATATATCATTCCATTTGCACGAAATTTGACATAGCGTACAGGATTGAGCCTAGTATGGTGTCTGCCAAGTTTTGAGAAAATCGGGATAGATTTAGATATAGCTCCCATATATAGTTTCGTCCGATTTCATGTAAATGGTGCACCAAAGTCCCTATATATATTTCGATTGGCACGGAATTTGGCATAACGTACTGAATTGAGCCTAGAATGATTTCTGGTATGTTTCGTGAAAATCGGTCCAGATTTAGATATAACTCCCATATATAGTTTCGTCCGATTTTATGTAAATGGTGCAAGTCCCATATATCTTTAGATTTACACGAAATTTGGCATAACGTACTGCTGGAATGATGTGTGCTGAGTTTCGTGAAAATCGATTCAAATCTAGATATATATATATATTTTCGTCCGATTTAATCTAAATAATGTACCAAGTTCTTATGTTGCATAGTGCCAAGTTTCGTGAAAATCGGCCAAGACTTAGATATAGCTCCCATATATATTTTCGTCCGATTTAATGTAAATGGTGCACCACATGTATCCTTCGATTTGCACAAAATTTGGCATAGCGTTCTCTATTAATGCTGGAATGATGTGTGCTGAGTTTCGTGAAAATCGATTCAGATCTAGATATTTTCTTCCGATTTAATCTAAATAATGTACCAAGTTCTTATGTTGCATAGCGTTTTGAATTTAATCCAGAATAATGTGTGCCAATTTTAGTGAAAATCGGTTGAGATTTAGATATAACTCCCCTATATTATAGATTGATATTAAGTAATTGACGAACCAAGGAACTAATATATGGCGGATAGGAACAAAACGTACTGAAATTAGCATAACCTAACCTGTGACAAGTTTGAAATCGGTTCATATTTGGATATATCATCCATATATAAGTATATTGTGCATCAATCTTCTCATATTTGTTAGATTGACATCGAATTTTGCACAACGTACAAAATTGAGCATAGAATAACGTAGTTGGGTTTTCTAGAAGTACAGACCTAGCTCAACGGATGACCTATTGACATTTGTTTGAACAAACGAATGACATGTTTATGGATAGATCTAGGTCATTTCACATTTAGATAAGTATCACATATTTTATCTCATACAATTTCATGATAATAGTCCTGTTTAATATACCCATAGTGGTGAAGGGTATCATATAGTCGGCCCCGTCCGACTTTACTACTTTCCTTACTGGTTTCTTATATCGATATGTGTACTAATATTATTACACACAAAAACATATTTTATTTATTTAACTAAAAATATATTCAAAAACTATATACACATACACATGCAAACAGGGCATCTAATAAATTTTATTTGAACACAAAATATTCAACCAATTAAAAGTCACTCAATATTCCAACAATCAACAACAACAGCCATATATACGATATATATACACACACACATGTTCGAAAAAAAACAAATCTACTATGTAGTTTCTGTTAGAGAGAATATAAATAATTGGCATTTGTGTAGTTATTTTCGTTTTGTTTTTTTCCCCCGACTCTGCTACTTCAGTCTTGGCACCTTGAATGGCCATATAAATTTCCAGTTGTGTTGTATATATAGAATTGCAGCTATATTTTACATATGGACATGTCCGGGGTAAATATTTATGAACCTGCCCCGTAGCGGCAAATAAATGTCCGTTCACAACTTCGAAAGATTGATGGGGTGTTAAATGCACACATGTGAATGGTCACAAGTGGCCAATGTAATTTAAATAAACTTCCAGCAAATTGATTGGAATTCTAAATTCTGTGCACAATTTTGAAAAATATTTTCTATGTATGTATGTATTTTGCCAGTTGTTGCTTATTGTGTTATTTACGGGTTTGTTTTTTTTTGGAAAAAGTTATGAGAGTGAGTGAAGTGGAAAAGAATAATAAATACAATTTACAGTTGAATATTTTTTTTTTGTTTTGAAAAATAAAATTTTGAAAGTTTTGCTTAAATTTGATAGCAATTAGAAGAAATGTGCTGAACCCCATTCGTAGACTGTAATAGAGGGTATTACGTCTTTTGAGTGTGTATGTACGTAAAGAAGAATATAGACATGTAGTAGGTTTACGTGATGGTACAGTAACCATTCTAGCCTCAACATATCTATGCTATCGACTCATGCCTACTACATACAATCCACTTAAAATCCAATCAATCTTCAATAACCACATCATTTTCTTTCCAAAAATAAGCCAAATTATTCCTAGAAAAAGAAACCCAATACACTCAATACTTAATTTTTTCTTAAGAAATTCTATCGCAAAAACAACGATTTCAAAATAATCGATTTATCTCTGGTAAGCGTGTTCGTTTTTTTTCCAGCCTCAACAACATCCAACATCAATTGTCAACAATGCCACCAATCACACGCACATACACACACATACGTTCTAAAAATTCACGCATCAGCCCTTGAAACGAAATTCTCAGTCGAGTGGCAAGTAATGCGACAAACTGATTGATTTATTACCAACGATTTGTAGCATTCCATTTAACTTTTTATTTGATGTTCGGTTCTGTTTCTGCTCTGTTCGCTTTTCTTACTCGTCGATATTTCCCCCCAACCCCTCTCTATGTAGGGTATGTATAATTTTATTCGCTTGTTTTATGAACGAATTTCCTAGAATCGTTTTATTTCAATTGAATGACTAAGTGTCGTCAGATGATGTGTAGTGGTTGAAACAAAAAGGAGGATTAGGAGGAGGTGAGGGTGAAACATTGAATCCTCTTAAGATTTCATGTTGAAATCGAAAACAGATGTACTATCTTGATGTTTGTTGAATGATTATGTCTCGTTAATATTGGAACACTTGAACACTTTTTCTTTTCGAAGAAAAATCAGTAAACATTTTGTAAGAAAAGCAGTATTGTCGGATGGGCCGACCATCTGATACTTTACGCAGGAACGATGGACTTTTCATTTCTTTGGAACTAAGTATCGTGATACAATACATCCTAGATGGACACAATAGTAAAGTGACCCGTTAAATGTTGGCTTACCATCAACACCCTTCCATGCGTATTTTGCCATCACGTCCATGCATTAATAGTTTTGGCACTCCTCCCATCTTTGTGGGCAGAAAAAAAGAGCGTTGCTTGTCTCTTGAAGTAAACGATTATCGTTGCAGGTTCCATAAAACGTCATAGGCTTGTTTCCACTTCTTTAATGAGGGTTTAAGAGCTCACTGTCGAATGATTTTCCAGACTGTATATGTGTATTCCGGGTTTTGAGTCTAAATCATAGTTTGTTAGGTGGAATTCTAATCAAAATATTTAGAAACATAAATCACGCGAGAGCGAAGGCCAAAAAGTACCAGTGAACATAATTCGAAGTCGATGGTTTTTAAACTTTTCAGTCTCAAAAAAAAAAAAATGTCGGAATAAAAATCTAAAGTTTTGTATGTAAAATCATATAAGGGCACAGAGTTTAGAAAAATAGCAATTTTCATTTTAACCCTCGGGCAATTTCGTATGTCTTTCAGCAAAAACAAAAACATCAATAGTATCGGTACATAGGATGACCGAAAAATCGCAAAGAAAGAGAGTACTTTTAAATGTCGAATATATTCGACAAAAACACTGAAAGGGTTAATGAAAAACGTCATAGGCTTGTTTCCACTTCTTTAATGAGGGTTTAAGAGCTCACTGTCGAATGATTTTCCAGGCTGTATATGTGTATTCCGGGTTTTGAGTCTAAATCATAGTTTGTTAGGTGGAATTCTAATCAAAATCTTTAGAAACATAAATCACGCGAGAGCAATACCAGTGAACATAATTCGAAGTCGATGGTTTTTAAACTTTTCAGTCTCAAAAAAAAAAAAAATGTCGGAATAAAAATCTAAAGTTTTGTATGTAAAATCATATAAGGGCACAGAGTTTAGAAAAATAGCAATTTTCAAAAACATCAATAGTATCGGTACATAGGATGACCGAAAAATCGCAAAGAAAGAGAGTACTTTTAAATGTCGAATATATTCGAAAAAAACACTGAAAGGGTTAATGAAATATCTCCGGCTTCAGTGTCGTCGAGCATGCATTGCTCATGCGACTATGTCAGAAAAGAATCCGATGGATTTGTTCACCTCCAATATGCGGAAAATATTTTAAATTTCTTTATTTTGCTGCACCTTTAGCGCCGATCTCTTCCCCCTATCTCTGATGTTCTCCAATTTCAACGTCGCCGAGTGTTGTTTTTCGACTATGTCTCCACCATATGAGGAACAGTTTAAATTTCATAATTCTGTAGCACTTCATAAGGAGTCTCTGAAAAATTATCAAGAATGAAACAATGAATTATGGCCTATGTAATGGCGCAACGTTTTGAACAGTGAATGAGTGAGTACACCACCAGGATAAGGGGAGACTGACAAAGCACACCAAACAAATTCATTATGTCTCCGGATCTAACGACGGATTACCTCCCTATTATCATCTCCAACAATAGATCATACGACTTCATAACCTCTGAACGCCGTACTTTCCTTTGCCATGGGAAAGCCAATTGAGGAGAGTTGAGATATCGTATCAAACGCCGTATCAGAGAACCGCCCAGTTCTTTGTTGATCGGGTTGTATTACAGCTGCTACCGCTTGCTATATCCCTGCGGGTCGAATACCCGAATTGAAACCTAACTTCTTAGAATCAGTATCTGAAACCGAAAGTCAACGTGTTAGTCGGCGGTCATAGGCGAAAAAGTCAATAGAATATCTGATGTGTTGTAACATCGATACCGGATTGAATAAGTTGTGGGCAAAGGGCAAGCCGCTCTCGAACCCAGGAAGGAAGAATGGCTCGTTTAAAGGCTTTGAAATTTTATGCAACTACCAATTCATATGCATACCGAGAGCAAAAGGGGAAATAGAGATTTTAGCTCCGTAAATGATCCCTTCTGTTCGAAGATAAGCCAAAATGTAAAGCGAAATAGGTAGTTCCCCATGGAGGGGGTGATCACGGAACTGTTTAACCTCGACCTCTCTGAATTTCCAGCCCAAAGGATGGCATGAAGATCAGGATCATGCCGTTTGTGCTAAAATTTATGAAAATTCATGGACATATCAACGTGTTTCAGACAGAGAATATAGAAATATCCGCCACACTGCACAGTCTGTCTGTCAGTACATGGAGAGCTTATAAAGAAACATTGTTAACAACCCATAAAGCGATAGACTGGACTTTCGTGCCAATGTGGCTTCAGTGCGGCTCGCCAATGTTAGAGCAACACAATGAAAAGCAAATCAATCCATAATGCAACCCTGAGGGTTGCAACAGTGTAGATCGTTATTACCTATATCGGCCTATTAAGAGGTATACGTCTCCGTATAATATTTCCCCTATTTGTTATTATGGAAGGTATATTAAGTTTGTTTTTCCGTTTGTAAATCATCGATGTAATCGTTTCTAATCCGAATTAGTTGAAATTTTGTATAATGGTTTCTTATTGGGTACCAAATTCCCTACTAAAAATTATACATATCGGTGCACTTTTCCTAGTACCCCCCATATAACGCCAACCCCAATTGTCTGCATTTTGGGGTTTATAAGCGTGTTTTCAATATTTGGTAATGTTCTTTATAATCGCCCTCTTTTAGGGATAGTACCATATAATCCCCTTTTGTTTGGTGATTTGTTCCGCGTTTTTGGTTGTCTCCATATAGCCGTATTCCACGAAAGTATGGGGGAAATTCTGTACTCGAAATTGTCAGTTTATACCCTACAAAGTATGGAATTCCAAGACGATTTAGCCATCTGTTGTTATCATTTTACCTTAGGAGGATATCGAGACCCATATTTCATTCTCGAACCTGTCGAGAATGAAATATATCGGCTTGCATTTAAGTCTAGCACCCATACCCATAATGATACCTCCCGATTTATTTAGCGTGAAATATAAAACTAAAAAATATTAGGTTCGAAATTGAGTCTTGTCGGTTCTTAATTAGGAATATCCCTCATATAATGATAACCCCAACTATTCCCTAATTCCTGCACGATGCAATCAATATTGGGCCGATTTAAGTATAGTCTCACATAACTTTACCCTCTAATTGTGGTATTTTGAGAAAAAAGGTGACTCCCTATGTTTGTAAATATGTATTAAGATTCTTTTTGATGAATATGAATCATTATACCCTTCACGACACTGTGGTACAGGGTATTATGTCTTTGTGCATATGTTTGTAACAGGCAAAAATAATCAAGATAGACCCATGGTTCCTTTTGAGAATATGGATAGAATCATCCGTCCGTCTGTCCATGTTAAATTGTAAACAAAGTACAGATCGCATTTATGATCCGAATTGGATGAAATTTGGCACAGCTCATTTGTTTGGCCCAAGAACGAACCCTATTGAAATTGGGAAAAATCGGTCCAGATTTAGATATAGCTCCCATATATAATTTAGTCCGATTTTATGTAAATGGTGTACCAAAGTCCCTATATATCTTTCGATTGGCACGAAATTTGGTACAGCCTACCGAATTAAGTCTAGAATGATGTGTGCCAAGTTTCGTGAAAATCGGTTCAGATTTAGATATAGCTCCCATATATAGTGTCACCCGATTTAAGGTAAATGGTGTACCAAAGTCCCTATATATCTTTCGATTTGCACGAAATTTGGTATAGCCTACTGAATAAGGTCTAGAATGATGTGTGCAAAGTTTCATGAAAATCGGTTCCGATTTAGATATAGCTCCCATATATACTTTCGTCCGATTTTGGTAAATGGTGTACCAAATTTTTGTATGGTGTACCGAATTTTGGAATAGAGTATTGAATTACGTCTATAATGACGTGTGCAAAGTTTCGAGAAAATCGGTTCAGATTTAGATATTGCTTCCATATATAGTTTCGCCCGATTTTAGGTAAGTGGTGCACCAAAGTCCCTGCTAATCTTTTGATTGACATGAATTTTGGTATAGCGTACTAAATTAAGTCTAGAATGACGTGTGCTAAGTTTCGTGAAAATCGGTTCAGATTTAGATATAGCTTCATACATAGTTTCGTCCGATTTTAGGTAAATGGTGCACCAAAGTCTCTGAAAATCATTCGATTTGCACGAATTTTGGCATAGCGTATTGAATTAAGTCTGGAATGATGTGTACACCTCCTATATATATTTTCGTCCGTGTCAGCCTGTGTCAAGTTTGCTTTAAATCGATTTACACAAAAATGTGTCCCACTGTGCGCAAACGACTGTAAACTTGCCCAAATAAAATGAAATTTAGCGTAGGTTCCAGAAAGATATAAAAATCACATATTTGAGTTCATTCAATTTTATGTCAAAATTCCTTCAAAATTCCTTCAAAAAGGCGACGTCTTTTCGGATACATATGTACCCAAAGTGGTGAAGGGTGTCATATAGTCGGCCCAGTCCGACTTTACTACTTTCCTTACTGGTTTTTCTATAAATTATTCAATGTAGGTTAACCTATTTTTAGGGCAACACAAAAAATTCTC
>NW_026887947.1:0-9370 GCF_032173495.1 Musca vetustissima | reverse complement strand
GTAAATGGTTCCCAAAAGAGCCTATGTTTGTTCGATTTATACGAAAGTTTGGTTTAGAGTTAGATATGTCTCCCATATATACTTACGTCTGATTTGAAAATATATATAGTGCACCGAGGATGATATGTTTGTTCGCCTCATATGAAGTAAAAATAACGTACTGGATTGAAATCGGTTCAGGCTTCGTCATAGCTGCTATATATGGGAAATTACAAAAATCTTTTAAATTCCTTGAAGCTGAGGTTTGCAAGGTTATAACTCGCGAAATATGAACATATTGCATATAATTTAAATTCAATTCTATAAAATGAAGTGTTCTTGTCAAAATCTTGAAATATTGGTAATAAATAATAAGTTGCGTGGAAGCTGTGATGGTGGTAATGTAAAAAAATGGGTGAAAATGTGTTGAAGCCAACGTGTTTTTTTGTGTTCGTTCCCGATTTGTGGCTAAACTACACAATGCACGCACATGTGATCAGTGACTAAGTTGCAGAATACCCCATGGACAATACGATTATAATGTATAATTTTTCTATATAATCATTGCATCCACCCAAAAATGATGCTGACATTTTGAAGCCGGATTTTCGGTGTTTTTTGAATTTTTCTTATAATTAGGATGCGCATCCAGATAATAGAATATACTAATTATAGAATCGTAGAACTCGTGATTCTGCTTCGTTTAGTGTATATCTCATGAATGTGCTCACTGTAGCTTCTTTGCAATTGGGTTCCAAAGACGAAAATTTAGTGCGTAAATTTTTATAAAAAACATATTTTTTGAGTCTAAAATTAAGAAAGTCCATTCAAATTCCGTGGAACCCCGCGTGATTTTAGTTTTTTTACGTGCCGGATCAAATGAGCCTATCCATGTTGAATTCCGTCCAATAAAACGGCGGATATAGGTACCTTGAATGTGGGAAAAACTGCAAAAACTTATTTTGACAAATTCGCGTAAATAATCGCGGTTTTCTTCGAATTAACTTTACATGCATTTATGCTTGTATTGTCAAATTCGCGAATCTGTGTGGAAATAGGTCAAAACTACATCGATACGCGAAAAATATGCGTATTTTATCCAAAATTGATTGTGGAGGCACATCCGCGGTTCTTAACCGATCCTTTTAAAATAGGTGTCCTTTTGCGTATTTTCATAGGAGATTACTAAAATCGGATGCGCATAAAAATCGTATGCACGTTGCGTGATTTTTAGCCATTTTTAGGGTTTTTGCATAGTAAAGTGCATCGAGTGGCACACTTTGACCGCTGAATTAAACATCGAAAAATTAATAATTATTGAAAGACATTGATTCGGTTTATACGAAAATCGCATGCGCATCAACTGATTTCAACTAATTCGCGAATTGCAAGCTTTTCAATATTAATCATTTTTATGTATTGTAAGTGCAATATATTTAGCCATTAATGACGTCGAAACTCTTATCAGATGAATCTGCCGATATTTAACAATCATCTAAAAGAATTTGCAGAAGAAAGCGTCGTATATTTTAGAAGATTAAGGAAAAACCGTATCCTCTTAACCATTCTAAAAAAATCGAAAATTCAAAAAAAAAAAAATTGTTTTAATTAAAAAATTAATTTATTTTATTTTCCGATATCTTTATGTTTCTATTTGTTTTTCGCGACTATTAAACCGTATTTCAGTGTGATTTGACTAGTATGCAAAGAAAACAATGGTGTTTAAGCATTTGTGAAGAAATTCGCGAATTACAACGAATAGGAATTCATGTAATTTATATTTGAAATAAAAGATTTAAAACCGCTATAACTTTTGTGCGCAGCATCCGAATTTGTGAACGCGAACAGATTTCGAATCAGCATATTTTTCTTAACATATGTACCAAAAATCATAAATGTGCTCGCAAAAAAATTTTTCAAAATTTTTTTAATGGAATTTTAAAAGAATTTTGTAATTTCCCATATACATGTATCCATTCGATTTCATCTAAATTGTGTGCCAAATAACTAAAATTTTATCGATTGAGACGAGTTTGTGTAAAACGTACCACAATGACGTGTATTGGATTTTGTAAAATATATTCACATGTAGATATAACCGCTCTATATAAATTTGTGGTCAGCGCATTGTACTGCAGCATATAATAAAAATCGAAAATATAAAGTCATAGCCAATTTGGTTGAACGAAGTGTCCGAATTCCCTTAAAAATTTCTTCATTGGTCAAAAATATGTACTTGTAACATGAACATTTTCCTAACACTTAAGATTAAACAGGTAACTCGAGAGTACCTCAAAAAATGGGATAATATTGTTTCAGGACCACCCGAAAAATGGGATAATGGGTTATTAAGAACACTTGGTATGAAGATTTCCAACTCAATGAAAAAATAAAGTTACAGTCAAGTTGGTTGAACAAAGTGTCCAAATTCCCATAACATTTTCTTCATTGCTCCAAATGATGTCTGAATTCTTCTAATATACACATTTTTGCATGTCCGTCCGTCCGTCTGTCCGTCTGTCCGTCTGTCCATGTTAAATTGTAAACAAAGTACAGGTCGCATTTATGATCCGATTTGGATGAAATTGGGCACAGCTCATTTTTTTGGCCCAAGGACGAACCCTATTGAAATTGGGAAAAATCGGTTCAGATTTAGATATAGCTCCCATATATATATTTAACCGATTTAATGTAAACGGTCCCTATATATCTTTCGATTTGCACGAAATTTGGTACAGCATAATGAATTAGGTCTAGAATGATGTCTGCCAAGTTTCGTGAAAATCGGTCAAGATTTAGATATAGCTCCCATATATAGTTTCGTCCGATTTCATGTAAATAGTGCCCCAAAGTCCCTATATATCTTTCGATTTGCACGAAATTTGGCATAACGTACTGAATTAAGCCTCGAGTGGTGTCTGCCAAGTTTCGAGAATATCGGTCCAGATTAAGATATAGCTCCCATATATAGTTTCGTCCGATTTAATGTAAATGGTGCACCAAAGTCGCTATATATCTTTCGATTTGCACGAAATATGGTACAGCCTAATCATTTAGGTCTAGAATGATGTCTGCCAAGTTTCGTGAAAATCGGTCCAGATTTAGATATAGCTCCCATATATAGTTTCGTCCGATTTCATGTAAATGGTGCACCAAAGTCGCTATATATCTTTCGATTTGCACGAAATTTGGCATAACGTACTGAATTGAGTCTAGAATGATGTCTACTAAGTTTCGAGAAAATCGGTCCAGATTTAGATATAGCTCCCATATATAGTTTCGTCCGATTTCATGTAAAGGGTGCACCAAAATCCCTATATATATTTCGATTTGCACGAAATTTGGCATAGAGTAATGAACTATGTCTAAACTGATGTGTGTTAAGTTTCCTGAAAATCGGTATATATTTAGATATAGCTCCCATATATAGTTTCGTCCGATTTTATGTTAAAGGTGCGCCAAAGTCCCTATATATCCTTCGATTTGCACGAAATTTGGCATATCGTAATGAATTACGTCTAGAATGATGTGTGTTAAGTTTCGTGAAAATCGGTTCAGATTTAGATATAGCTCCTATATATTTTTTCTTCCGAGTGTGTGTAAATTGTGCACTAAAGACCCAAAGTTTGTCTGATTTCCACACAATTGGTACAATGAACTGTAGTTATTATAATACATTTCCTTTACATTGCTTTATATAATTTTGTCCCATTGTAAGAAGCAACCCTATATCTGACCAAATGAAAACTTTAGTGTAGGTTACAGAATGACATGTTTATGGATCCATTTTCATGTTAATGGTCCTTCAAAAATTCGACGTCTGTTATGATTCATCTGTTGAATATACCCAAAGTGGTGAAGGGTATCATATAGTCGTCCCCGTCCGACTTTACTGCTTTCCTTACTCGTTTTATATATTTTAATTAAAATAACCGTAAAACGTTTTTTGTTAACAAATAAATATGAAACTTTATACCATTAAAATGTTTTAGTTTCTTGTAGATTTTTTCTCTCCCAGATTCCAAGACTTCTACGACCATTATGTGTCCAGGATATTTAACTCCTTCCTTAAGAAGAAAAAATAAATTTTAATGTTATCAACCACATTTTTTATGTTGTGGTGCTTGAGAAGGGTAGTTACGGCTTTAAGCTAAAAATTTCTAATTCAATTTTCTATGACCACAGTTGTTTTTTTTCTTCGTTTAATAGTTTAAGGCAATATACCTAATGCTGCTTACTTTCCCCGCCGGGTTTTCTTCCAGAGATTTTATGCTAAACACCAAATGACGCCCTCTACGATGACGATGACGACGACAATAATAATAAGCTTTAACAAATTTACGCAATATTATTAACACTCGCACTCTCGTACAAACAATTTAAGAGGAGTTAAGGATTTAGACAAGAAATTGCCTACAATAAACATTTGGCCATTTCGCCTTCAAAATTGTGTCAGTTTGGTCCTCCTTCCAATTTAAATTTTCAAATTCAATTGCCAAGGAAATCAGTCCCTCTTTTTGGTACAAAATTCTAAGTCTCAACCATCCAGCACCCGGTTGACACTTGTGCCCTTTCCACATTTTGCCTTGCTGTGGAGAGAGGGAGTTTTGTGTGCTGCACATGACACCACACAATGTCACATCAACTCCTCCTCCTCCACCCATTTTGCTCTTTCGATGTTGCTTTTGGATGTCACTGTCAACGCCACAACAATTGTCAGTGTTATGTTGTGTTGCCATTTTATTCATCTCCACATTCTTCTTTGTCCTATTCAACTTGATTGTTATGCCCAATGTTATTCCCTTTGCTTTTCTTGGGAGATACTTTGTCGACTATGCCTGAGACTCTGACTATGCCTGCGACTACTGTTCCAGTTGCCATTTTTGTTGTCAAGTATATAATCGATTTTGACATTTTAAAGTAAATGCTTTCAAGTATTTTTGGGAAATTATTTAAATATTTTATTTCTTGTGTTGCTAAGACAGGGTGGGGTGGGCATTGCCCCCGATGACAGGGGTGTGTATTTTGTGTAAAAGAAACATCTTTTATTATTTGCTGTTTCCTTGGCAAAGACGACGAAAAGAAATAAACAATCAGCGGAAAATGCTGCTGCTTAAACATTCCGTTTTGATGTCGTTGTTACTACATAGCCCTCCCTGAAGTGGTGTATATATTTCATGTAGTACCTCTCCGTGGATACCTCCCTCCCTCCAAGGCTATTAACATAAGTCAGCATGTGACTTATATTGGAAAAATGTTTTGTCGTTTTTGGTCGTTATTGAATTGAATAACAACAACTACTCATGCCTTACGCCCTTACGTGACGTGAAAGGAGGACTAAATCTAAATAAATCACAGTTGGATGAAAACAATTTTCAAAAAGGAAAAATAAACTGAAAACATTTGAATGGAATTGAAGAGCAATTTTATTTGAAATGTAAGATTTTCTTTCATTCTTTGAAATTTGAGATCATAAACAAATTTGGGAGAACATATCAGAAATATTTGAAAATTTGCCATTAGTTAAAATGAAATACAATTGTCAATTATAAAAGGCTTGGGATAAAATTTCCGAGGATGCAGAAGTATACTGACCTTGACTTAAGATGGGGAAAAAGGTTTTCAAATATCCATACTTTTAGCCCCATTTTTTACTGCAGTTTCAAAAGGAACGAAAACCTGCTCGAGAAGGGCGGAGCCTACCAGCTACTCAAGATTCTTCTCATAACCCCCAATAAACTGTATACCGCCGATCTGACAGTCGTAGATTTTTTCCAAGACCATTCACATGAAATCGAAAAAAAATAATTTGTGATCTATATGAACCAATTTCCATCAATCATACACTTGTCGACCAATACAAAAAAAGTCCATGTCAATCAGACGGGACGGTGGTGTAGGATTTATATGAAATCGAACAAATTGATGTATAAAACCAGTAAGGAAAGTAGTAAAGTCAGACTGGGTCGACTATATGATACCCTTCACCAATTTGGGTATATTCTACATATGTATCCGAAAATACGTCGCCTTTTTGAAGGGATATTGACATGAAATTGAACGAGCTTAAATATATGATTTTTATGTCTTTCTGGAATATATGCTAAATTTCATTTCATTTTGGGCAAGTTTAGAGTCGTTTGCCCACAGTGGGACAGATTTGTGTAAATCGATTTAAAGCAAACTTGACACACGCTGTTTAAAATTAATTCTCAATCAGACAACTATTGATTATTGGATGTACAATTAACATAAATAAGTCGAAATTATATATGGAAGCTACGATATATCTATATCTGGACCGATTTGAAGCAACATTGCCAGAGATTAATCTATATTAATTCCAGTACGTGGTGTCAATGGGCCTAGCTGTGGATCATATATATAGGAGGAGTACACATCATTCTAGACTTAATTCAATACGCTATTCCACAATTCGTGCAAATCAAATGATTTTCAGGAACTTTGGTGCACCATTTACTTAAATTGGGCGAAGCTATATATGGGAGCTATATCTAAATCTGAACCGATTTTACGAAACTTAGCACACACCATTCCAGACCTTATTCAGTAGGCTATACCAAATTTCGTGCAAATCGAAAGATATATAAGGTCTTTGGTACTCCATTTACATTAAACCGGACGAAACTATATATGGGAGCTATATCTAAATCTGAACCGATTTTCACGAAACTTAGCACACGTCATTCTTGACCTAATTCAGTAGGCTATACCAAATTTCATGCAAATCGCAAGATATATAGGGACTTTGGTACCCCATTTACATTAAATCGGACGAAACTATATATGGGAGCTATATCTAAATCTGAACCGATTTTCTCCAATTTCAGTAGGGTTGGGCCAAATAAGTGACATGTGCCAATTTCATCCAAATCGGATCATAAATGCGTCCTGTACTTTGTTCACAAAAATACATGGACGGACAGACGGAGGAAGTGATTCTATGCATATTCTCAAAAGGAACCATGGGTCTATCTCGATTAATTATGCCTGTTACAAACATATGCATATAAACATAATAACCTGTACCACAGCGTGGTGAAGGGTATAATTGGATTGGAAAAGTTTGCTCCGGTTGCGGGGATCTCTAGTACAACTCTACATTATGTAAAACGGAGGTAGTCCGAAGACACATTGGGTGTTTGACTGGTAATTAGACTTAGTGTTGAGGGTGTTGGTAGATATTAAACAATTCTCTGCTAAGACTTCTGGATGTTTTGTATCGAAAACAAGATGTAGCGCTAATATTGCTCCCATATAATGCTCCCATTGCAATTTTTTGATTTAAAGTTCCCAAGCAAAGTGTCTATACATTGATATTTCACTTTCTCAGTGGACAACAAAATATTTTTCAATATATATGTCCAGATTTTGTCATCGATGTCATATAAGTATTCCGTTAATAATTGTTTTTTCAGAGAAGTAGATAATTGACTTTCTGCAGCCTTTCCTAACGGTGGAGCTGTCATCTATCGTTGCCTAGAAACAACACCATCTTGAATTATCTGCAATGGTTTGGGTATTTGCTTATGAAGTGTTGCCATTTTCCTCTGGGTGGCGCTATTTTCCTGCCATTATAATAAAGGTTCTAAACTAAATGTATATACTTTATTATTTCGGTCTCTCGCCTGTCCTAGGCGATCGAGCTGCCATCTATCGTGGCCTAGAATTTTATGAAATATTTTGGATTATTGCTCTTTTAGCAACAGATGGGATCCTAACGGACGTCGCATTTTTGAAGGACCATTAACATTAAAATAAACATTTCATTCCGCAACCTATACTAAATTTTGGTCAGATATAGAGTTGCTTCTTACAATGGGAAATTATGTAAATAAATTTAAAGCAAAATATCGAAATCTAAACCGATATCTTCATTTACTTATAAATCCAAATTTCGTGAAAATCGAAGGATATACTTTGGTGCACCATTTACATAAAATCGGACGAATATATATATATATATATATATAAATCTGTACCGATTTTCAGGAAATTTTACACACGTCGTTCTAGGCTTAATTCAGAATGTTATGCCAAATTTCGTGCAAATCGAAGGATATATAGGGACTTTGGTGCACCATTTACATGAAGTCGGACAAAACTATATATGGGAGCTATATCTAAATCTGGACCGATTTTCTCGAAACTTAACACACGTCATTCTTGACCTAATTCAGTACTTTATGCCAAATTTCGTGCAAATCGAAGCATACATAGGTGCTTTGGTGCCCCATTTACCTTCAATCGGACGAAAATATATATGGGGGCTATATCTCAATATAGACCGATTTTCACGAAACTTAGCACACATCATTCTAGACTTAACTCAGTACGCTGTCCTAAATTTCATGCAAATCGAAAGGTATATTCCAAATCGAATGATATATAGGGACTTTGGTGCACCATTTACGTTAAATCGGACGAAATTGTAAATGGGAGCTATATCTAAATCTGAACCAATTTTTGGGAAACTTGGCACACAGCATTCTGCACCTAATTCAGTACTCTATAGCAAATTTCGTGCAAATCGAAAGATATATAGGGACTTTGGGGCACCATTTACATGAGATCGGACGAAACTATATATGGGAGCTATATCTAAATCTGGATCGATTTTCTCGAAACTTGGCAGACATCATTCTAGACTCAATTCAGTACGTTATGCCTAATTTAGTGCAAATCGAAGGATATATAAGGAACTTTGGTGCACCATTTACATGAAATCGGACGAAACTATATATATGGGAGCTATATCTTAATCTGGACCGATTTTCTTGAAACTTGGCAGACATCATTCTAGGCTCAATTTAGTACGTTATGCCAAATTTCGTGCAAATCGAATGATATATAGGGACTTTGGGGCACCATTTACATGAAATCGGACGAAACTATATATGGGAGCTACATCTAAAGCTGGACCAATTTTCATGAATATCTAAATCTGGACCGATATTCTTGAAACTTGGCAGACATCATTCTAGGCTCAATTCAGTACGTTATGCCAAATTTCGTGCAAATCGAAAGATATATAGGGACTTTGGGGCACCATTTACATGAAATCGGACGAAACTATATATGGGAGCTACATCTAAATCTGGACCAATTTTCTCGAAACTTGGCGGACATCATTCTAGGCTTAATTCAGTACGTTGTGCCAAATTTCATGCAAATCGAAAGATATATAGGGACTTTGGGGCACCATTTACATGAAATCGGACGAAATTATATATGGGAGCTATATCTAAATCTGGACCGATTTTCATGAAACTTGGCAGACATCATTATAGACCTAAATGATAAGGCTATACCAAATTTCGTGCAAATCGAAAGATATAAAGGGACCGTTTACATTAAATCGGTAGAATAT
>NW_026887946.1:0-93367 GCF_032173495.1 Musca vetustissima | reverse complement strand
AATCCTGGTCCTTGAAAAAGTATTCTTTAATAAATCCACGCCTTGTATTAGTCCTTGAAAACATATTCTTTAATAAATCCAGGAAAATTGCGTAATTGGAATGGAACAGGAAATAACTGTGAACACTTAAATGCAATTTAACCCCAACGAAATAATCAAATAAAATATTCCATTTCCCGTTTCACCTTTTTGGCAACCCTCCACCTCTAATTGCTTAATCCACCCCAATATTCATGATTTACAATAATTTGTTTTTTTCCTCCTGCATATGAATTTAACCATAACATTTTTTTGTTTGTTTTGTTTTTGCTGTTTTCTGGCAGAGAGCAAAAACCCATTAGTATCTAAATGTTTACATTCAATCTTCAATCTTTTGTTGTGTTGCGTTCTGTCTATCTGTTTGCCCACCAACATTTTGAAATTTATCCTCCGTCTGAGAAATCATACAACCGAACAACGGCGGTGTCTGATGCTCTGGCTCATGATCCTCGTTAGTCTACCACAAACAGCAGTGGTGGTAGTATCTAACACTGACTGCTAACGTCATCACTCCCACCAGCAACAGTAACACCATCCGGAATCACCACCAACACCACCCAACCACAAAGTCGTTCACTCACCCTCCGCGCCAGCAAACAGTCACATCTAATGGTACGCTCTTGCTTGGTATATCATCACATTTTTCATGCACGAAATATGATTTGGATGTTCAGTGTATTTGTGTAGGTGTGTGTGTCTGTCTGTTATTGTTTGTGCAAGGATGACAGTTATATGGAATATGCTATTTTATGGAGCTTTGTGTATTATTATTTTTTTGGTTTTTTTGTTTTTGTTCTTACAAATACAGATGTACATATAAACTTTTGGTAGTTAAATATATTTGCAAAGCAATGTTCGTTGGCTTATGCGTTTTACTTTTTTATGCACGTTTGCTTTATTTGAGCAGGAGCAAAAAATGAAACATCAGAAATATATATAAATATTACCATGTTTACTTTCATTAGTAGGCAGAGACGTGGCGAGGTCTAGGCAACATTCAGAATCGGGGGATAGAGAGGACATATCCCCTCTATTCTGGGATGACGGCTCCGAAAACTTTTGGTCCGCGTTGGGATTAAAAGGAACCCCGGATCTTGGTTCTGTGTCGTTTGTCGGAATTACATCCACTATCAACCAACTACGGCGAGGAGTTATAGTTGTATGAAGTGTATGCATTTCAGAGGCTGTTCTGGACTCACTGCAGGACTGCTGTGATAGGAGCTATATTGCTGCATGCTGCGTCAGCACAACTCCCAGTATGATATTAACATCTACACCGTCAACGTCTTCGTCTGAATATGAGACACCTCACAGTCTCCCACGGCTGTCGGCGGTCTATGCCCAGGATTAACTAGAATGAAATATCCGATCATGGGCTGCCACCTCGACTTCTACATGCCCGTCACGTATTTTTTCAAATATGGGAGAGGCATTATAACCTGGTATATCTCTCCGAAACCGTTTGGCCCGTGTCTGAGTATTGATGAACGGACCTTATCTCTGCACCGTTTGTTGGAATAGCATCAACCACAGGTCTACTGTGGTGATATGCAGTACATTTAGGAGGTGTGTGCATCGTTCTTACAGTTTAACGTCAATGGAAATCAGTGAAAACATAGACTTCATGAATCGGACAAATATAATGGTCGGCGTGATCCAGGAAACTATGCTGACGAAAGTACCATTGCAATGGTTAGAACGTGTTGCGAAAAGGTCGCTCTGGATGCGGAGCTAGAGTCTAATGACTTGTTCGTGGAATATAAGAGGATAAAAGAGTCAAGTATGAGGTGTATACATTGAACATACGCGATTTTAAATAGCTATACCCGCGTTTTTCGCAACATTAATTCGATTTTTGAATGTAATAATCGTCAACAGCTAGGGATTTCATGAACTCTGGCATTCCACCTTAGGTACAAAATGGGCCTATCAAGTCCTATCGTATAAGGATGACGTTGCAGAGTCGAAACCCTATGTCATCGTGGCAAGCAGGTGGACATCGAGTAGAATACTTAACAGCTGTACTCAACCTGCTGTTATCCACCTAGGCAGGGCTTACCTAGGCTTACATGCCGATTTAACTTATTTCCCAAGTAACAGAGAAGCTTGAGGTGCATCACTGGCAATCATCACTGCGGCAGCCGCCCGCTATATACCTGCTGGACGTATATTCGAAGTAAGATCAAACATTCCAGCTGATGATTTTTTGATTTATAACGGGCCCCCAAGGCCGCCCCCCCCTGCGTACGTCCCTGACAAAGTTCTTGGTCGATGCAGTATGTACATAGGTGCTATCGCCGGTATTATGTCCTCTAGGATATGATTCCCTCTCTCTAGGATATTATTCCACCATGTACTTATCGAGGGTCATCCAATATTGGAATGTGAGGTCAAATTGTACAAGAGAGAACCCACAGGCCTATCAATGAGGAATACATTGCATTCACAAGCAAGCAGTGACCCTGACTATGGAGTAATATCATGTGAATGTAGTTCTCCAGGTTCAGCCACCACCTATAGCAGCAGAAAAACGACAGCTCAGTAGGAAAACAAGAGTGGTTTTAGCCCAAAAACGATCAGGTCGTCTCTATTCGTATTTGGGGGGCTGAATTGACAGAACGATATCTTACACATGCACTACATGTGGACTACAACCTCACCATGCGCTACTTACATTTAAGTAATCAGTCAGTTCCACACAATTGCTTCCAGAATCTCTACGGTCGTAACCGACCCAGGTTGCAAGCTTTTTGAAGCTGGAAATAGAGATATCAGAACTGGAATAAAATGAAACATAAAAAACACCCCCTGCTATCTTTAAATAAATCCAATTATTTATATTCACATTTTTTTCCTTCTTTAAATCATTTTGTGTGTATTTTTTATTCTAGTGTGTCTCGGATTTATTAAAGAATATTTTTCAAGGGCCAACTGAGGCGTAAATTTATTAAAGAATATTTTTCAAGGGCCAACTGAGGCGTAAATTTATTAAAGAATATTTTTCAAGGGCCAACTGAGGCGTGGATTTATTAAAGAATATTTTTCAAGGGCCAACTGAGGCGTGGATTTATTAAAAAATATTTTTCAAGGGCCAACTGAGGCGCGGATTTATTAAAGAATATTTTTTCAAGGGCCAACTGAGGCGTGGATTTATTAAAGAATATTTTTCAACGTGGATTTATTAAAGAATATTTTTCAACAGAGGCGTGGATTTATTAATTAATATTTTTCAAGGGCCAACTGAGGCGTGGATTTATTAAAGAATATTTTTTGGATTTATTAAAGAATATTTTTCAAGGGCCAACTGAGGCGTGGATTTATTAAAGAATATTTTTCAAGGGCCAACTGAGGCGTGGATTTATTAAAGAATATTTTTCAAGGGCCAACTGAGGCGTGGATTTATTAAAGAATATTTTTCAAGGGCCAACTGAGGCGTGGATTTATTAAAGAATATTTTTCAAGGGCCAACTGAGGCGTGGATTTATTAAAGAATATTTTTTCAAGGGCCAACTGAGGCGTGGATTTATTAAAGAATATTTTTCAAGGGCCAACTGAGGCGTGGATTTATTAAAGAATATTTTTCAAGGGCCAACTGAGGCGTGGATTTATTAAAGAATATTTTTCAAGGGCCAACTGAGGCGTGGATTTATTAAAGAATATTTTTCAAGGGCCAACTGAGGCGTGGATTTATTAAAGAATATTTTTCAAGGGCCAACTGAGGCGTGGATTTATTAAAGAATATTTTTCAAGGGCCAACTGAGGCGTGGATTTATTAAAGAATATTTTTCAAGGGCCAACTGAGGCGTGGATTTATTAAAGAATATTTTTCAAGGGCCAACTGAGGCGTGGATTTATTAAAGAATATTTTTTCAAGGGCCAACTGAGGCGTGGATTTATTAAAGAATATTTTTCAAGGGCCAACTGAGGCGTGGATTTATTAAAGAATATTTTTCAAGGGCCAACTGAGGCGTGGATTTATTAAAGAATATTTTTCAAGGGCCAACTGAGGCGTGGATTTATTAAAGAATATTTTCAAGGGCCAACTGAGGCGTGGATTTATTAAAGAATATTTTTCAAGGGCCAACTGAGGCGTGGATTTATTAAAGAATATTTTTCAAGGGCCAACTGAGGCGTGGATTTATTAAAGAATATTTTTCAAGGGCCAACTGAGGCGTGGATTTATTAAAGAATATTTTTCAAGGGCCAACTGAGGCGTGGATTTATTAAAGAATATTTTTCAAGGGCCAACTGAGGCGTGGATTTATTAAAGAATATTTTTCAAGGGCCAACTGAGGCGTGGATTTATTAAAGAATATTTTTCAAGGGCCAACTGAGGCGTGGATTTATTAAAGAATATTTTTCAAGGGCCAACTGAGGCGTGGATTTATTAAAGAATATTTTTCAAGGGCCAACTGAGGCGTGGATTTATTAAAGAATATTTTTCAAGGGCCAACTGAGGCGTGGATTTATTAAAGAATATTTTTCAAGGGCCAACTGAGGCGTGGATTTATTAAAGAATATTTTTCAAGGGCCAACTGAGGCGTGGATTTATTAAAGAATATTTTTCAAGGGCCAACTGAGGCGTGGATTTATTAAAGAATATTTTTCAAGGGCCAACTGAGGCGTGGATTTATTAAAGAATATTTTTCAAGGGCCAACTGAGGCGTGGATTTATTAAAGAATATTTTTCAAGGGCCAACTGAGGCGTGGATTTATTAAAGAATATTTTTCAAGGGCCAACTGAGGCGTGGATTTATTAAAGAATATTTTTCAAGGGCCAACTGAGGCGTGGATTTATTAAAGAATATTTTTCAAGGGCCAACTGAGGCGTGGATTTATTAAAGAATATTTTTCAAGGGCCAACTGAGGCGTGGATTTATTAAAGAATATTTTTCAAGGGCCAACTGAGGCGTGGATTTATTAAAGAATATTTTTCAAGGGCCAACTGAGGCGTGGATTTATTAAAGAATATTTTTCAAGGGCCAACTGAGGCGTGGATTTATTAAAGAATATTTTCAAGGGCCAACTGAGGCGTGGATTTATTCAATATTTTTAGTGGCGTGGATTTTTTAAAGAATATTTTTAGTGGCGTGGATTTTTTAAAGAATATTTTTAGTTTTTTAAAGCGTGGATTTTTTAAAGAATATTTTTAGTGGCGTGGATTTTTTAAAGAATATTTTTAGTGGCGTGGATTTTTTAAAGAATATTTTTAGTGGCGTGGATTTTTTAAAGAATATTTTTAGTGGCGTGGATTTTTTAAAGAATATTTTTAGTGGCGTGGATTTTTTAAAGAATATTTTTAGTGGCGTGGATTTTTTAAAGAATATTTTTAGTGGCGTGGATTTTTTAAAGAATATTTTTAGTGGCGTGGATTTTTTAAAGAATATTTTTAGTGGCGTGGATTTTTTAAAGAATATTTTTAGTGGCGTGGATTTTTTAAAGAATATTTTTAGTGGCGTGGATTTTTTAAAGAATATTTTTAGTGGCGTGGATTTTTTAAAGAATATTTTTAGTGGCGTGGATTTGTTAAAGAATATTTTTAGAGGCGTGGATTTTTTAAAGAATATTTTTAGTGGCGTGGATTTTTTAAAGAATATTTTTAGTGGCGTGGATTTTTTAAAGAATATTTTTAGTGGCGTGGATTTTTTAAAGAATATTTTTAGTGGCGTGGATTTTTTAAAGAATATTTTTAGTGGCGTGGATTTTTTAAAGAATATTTTTAGTGGCGTGGATTTTTTAAAGAATATTTTTAGTGGCGTGGATTTTTTAAAGAATATTTTTAGTGGCGTGGATTTTTTAAAGAATATTTTTAGTGGCGTGGATTTTTTAAAGAATATTTTTAGTGGCGTGGATTGTTTAAAGAATATTTTTAGTGGCGTGGATTTTTTAAAGAACATTTTTTCAAGGACCAAAAGAAAAGAGAATGGATTTTTTAAAGAATATTTGTTAAGGGACATCAGAGCTGTGGATTTCTTAAATTATTTTTAAGGGCCATTAGAGGCGTGGATTTTTTAAGGAATATTTTTAAGGACTATTAGAAGCTTGGTTAAAAAAATATATTTTTTCAAGGAATTTCAAGGATTGGAATTTTAAAAAAAATATTTTTTCAACGACCATCAAGTCGTGAATATTTAAAAAAAAAATATTTTATCAACAACCATCAGAGGTGCGGATATTTTTAAAACATATATTTTCAATGAATAGTTTTACGGCACGGTTTATAGGATGCTTTGATTTGTTTAAGAACATTTTCATGCCCTCAGCCTTATGGCTAATGAGCCATCATCGAAATATTGGCTTTGGATCCCATGTTTCTTTGAGCCAAATATTTTACCAACTCTAAACGAAGTCCGAAGATGGGACCCATAGGTCCATTACTTCTGTCACCTCTCCCACAATGTGTCAGAATTTTAATAATTGGATTTGATTTGAATTTTATTTCCAAATGTAAATTGTAATTTTTTTTAAACCTAGATTAAATACGAAGATAAGACCCATAAGTCCACTCCTTCTAGAACCTCTCCCACATGGAGTCTTCTGTTACCACCACACAGGTGGTCAACTCATATACCCCAGAAAAAGGGTTTTTAAGGGTATTTATCTACTGGCAACACCGATTGACACTTTTTACTTTTTTTTGTATAGCTCACATTTCCGCCGAAGTGGCTTTATCATAGCATTATGAAGTGGCATTGCGGGATCTTCGCAAATCCATGTCTTCTATGAACTTCACGTACTTTTTTATGTAAATCATATGTTGACTATTTTCCAAATATTGTTAAATTTATAACAGAAAGTATGTCAAACTTTATTACCAATACCCCTATAATTACCATGTCCCCCCTTGGTGATGACCCAAATTTCGTATTTACCTCAAATAGCCATTGAAGTGGAAATATTTTATGTGGGTCATAGTTTTAAGTATAACTTAAAACTAAAATTTCAAATATTCTTAAACAAATCGCAGTTGAAGGAATCAAAAGCGAGACATAAAAAGTCAGCAATTGGCATTGAAGAAAAAAACTCCAAAAAGACAAAGTACAAAAAAACAACAACAACAAAAGATTGGCGAAGTTAGAACCAGTTTTATGGCAGCATGAATCAAAAACAAGTTGATGAAAACAAGCATTGTTCGATGTATGTGGCTGTTGTTGGTATTACCGTTGTTGTTGTTGTTGTTGGTAATTTAGTGCGGCATTGTTTTATGGTCTTGGCTGGATGTTATTGGCACTGGGCGCTGAACAATTCTAAATCTACATGAATGAATGAATTTTGAAGAACACCACTGCTCGGCTCCAAGCGAGCCAATGGAGGGCAACAAAAAACAAAAACAAGCGAACAAATATCGACTATGGTCAATGGTCAACAAATATGAAAATAAAGATACAACAACAATTTTTTGGGTTTTAAATTTTTGAAATCTGAAAAAAATTGTTTGCATTTGTTGTCAATGTTCTGTGAACCCCAAAGGAAATCCTCTCACAACAACTTCAAATATTTATCGGTAATACCAAAAAACGTTTATTCGAAATAACTTCACCGACCAAAGGCACGATAATTGTTCAAATAATCCATACCAGCCAGTCACAATTACAGCCGCCGCTGACGTTAACAAAAAACAACAACCTTCATATCACAAGTCGTCTGGCTCAAGGATGAGTCATCATCGTTCATTCATTCTAAGAACACTGGAGGTTAAAATTGCGGCCAGTAACACTTCCAGAACAAACGATAAAAAATCCATAACGATTTAGGCAATTTTTTAATAGGGATGATCAGGAACATTTTCTAGAACATTCGTCACAAATGTATCAGTGAAAACAAAATATTGTTCAAAAATCCAGTGCTCTTTGGTCATTGAAAAATATTCCTTAAAAATACACGCCACTTTAGTCCACAAAACCCATGCCACTTTAGTCCTTGCAAAAATATTGTTTAAAAAAATCCACTGCCACTAATAACCAGTGAGCGGAACAGTATAGTCGGACGGGACCGACCATACGATACCCTACACAGCTACTACAGAACTCTATCTTTCTGTGGATGTGTATTTCGAACCTGGGCAATATTTCGTGATATTTGCTCTCTCTAGCCCGATTAGAGGTCAACAGCATCTGACATATTTTCCGAATATTACTATTCATATTCAGTACAGATTCCCTTCAACGTGGGTTGTGTTGTGATTTTCGACCTGTTATTGGCATCGACTCGAAAAAACACAAAAAATAGTATTCGGTCCATTTCATCCCATAATTATAATCTGATCATCACCGAAAGTTATAGGCGTTGTTCATAACTGGAACCTCATGGAAAATTTCAAAGCAATCAGCGCTATATTTCTGTCCTCTAGTTTATTAATGGGTTACTAAATAATATCTGAGTAGGTAATCACCTGTAAATATTTAAGCGTAGCACCCACATCCGAGTACATACGACAATATAATTGGTATCAATTTAAAGGTCACCCACTTCTCTTGGATATATTATCAACTTTTCGGGTCTATGTCCTTCATATATACGCCATAGAACACAAATCTTGTAATTTTTCACACAAAAGTCAGGGTCCATTTGACCCGCTTAATAATGACCGAACTTTATCAAAGCAGGCATGATTATTCTTTGGCCCGATCCCCTTCTCCATGTAAAAAATCGCGATGTTTAGGCCATAATTGCGGCCTCTGGAGCGACCAGAAAAACGGGGAAAAGATTAGTATTTGGTCCATTTCATCCCCTAAATATTAACGGATCTTTATCAAAAACAATAGGGGTCTTCATTGGCCAGAACCCATCCTACATGCAAAATTTCGTGAAGATTGGTCCATAAATGTTGCCTCTATCGTGTATACAAATTATAATGGACAGACGGACGGACGGACACACATGTCTAGATCGACTCAGCTAGTCGAGATATGACGATCGGTATACTTAAAGGTGGGTCTAGGACCAATATTTCGCGGCGTTACAAACTTTTGAGGCTGCACAAAGCTATAATACCCTGACAACATAGTTGTGTAGGGTATAAAAAGTAAAGTAAAGTGATTGACTGACTGACTGACTGACTTAACGATTCATCAACGCCCAGACGAAACGGCTGAAACTAGAATCTTGAAATTTTAGGTGAGGGTCACTATTGGTTCAAAGGTGACAGATAAGACTGGGTTTTTTGAAATTCGTACAAGAACGGTACGAAAAAGTACTAAATGTGATACCATTTGTATTTGGTGAACCGGTGGAGCTAGAACTCTGAAATTTGGTTAGATCCTGAAACATGGATTTAGGATCACGGTTGGGGTGTTGGATTGGGTATATAGGAAGTTTTGTAATTGGTACTACTGTGTAAAAAATTTGGTACAATTTCAATTGTGGGTGAACATATGGAGTTCGAATCCTGAATCATGGATTTAGAGTCACTGTCGCGGTTTAGGAAGTTTTGGAAATTCGTACTACTGTGTACTAAATTTGGTACAATTTAAATTGTGGGAGAACCAATAGAGTTAGAATCCTGAAACTTGGATTTAGGATGACTGTGGGAGTGTAGATTTGGGGTAGGAAGGAGGTTTTGGAAAAAAGTACTACTGTGCACTAAATTTCGTACAATGTGAATTGTGGGTGAGCCGAGTGAGTTAGAATCCTGAAACTTGGATTTAGGTTCACTGTGGGGGTATAGGATTTGGGTATATAGGAAGAACTGTGTACAAAAGTTGATAAATTTTGAATTGTGGGTGTACTTATGGAGTAGGAATCCTAAAACTTGGATTTAGAATCACTGTAGGGGTGTAGGATTGGGGTATGTAGGAAGTTTTGGAAATTCGTGCTACTGTGTACTAAATTTGGTACAATTTAAATTGTGGGAGAACAAATAGAGTTACAATCCTGAAACATGGATTTAGGATCACTGTGGGAGTTTAGGTTTGGTGTAGGAAGGTTTTGGAAATTCGTACTACTGTGTACTAAATTTGGTACAATTTAAATTGTGGGAGAACCAATAGAGTTAGAATCCTGAAACTTGGATTTAGAATCACTGCTCCTACAATCCGTAACGAAGTTACGAGCATGTGCTAGTATACTTTAAAAAGTCCACGGCTCTTTGGTCCTAGAAAAATATTCGTCAAAAAACACAAGCCTCTTTGGTCCTAGAAAAATATTCTTCAAAAAACACAAGCCTCTTTGGTCCTAGAATAAATATACTTTAAAAAATCCACGGGTCTTTGTCTTAGAAAAATATTCTTCAAAATATCTAAGTCTCCTTGGTCCTTGAAAAAAATTTCTTTAAAAAATCCACGCCTTTGTAAGTTCTTTAAAAAAATGTTCTTCAAAATATTTAAGTCTCCTTGGTTCTTGAAAAAATTATATTCAACATATCTAAGTCTCCTTGGTCCTTAAAAAATATTCTTAAAAAATCCACGCCTTTTGTAGGTGCTTGAAAAAATGTTCTTCAAAATATCTAAGTCTCCTTGGTCCTTGAAAAAATTATCTTCAACATATCTAAGTCCCCTTGGTCCTTGAAAAAATATTCTTAAAAATCCACGCCTTGTGTAGATCCTTGAAAAAATGTTCTTCAAAATATCTAAGTCTCCTTGGTCCTTGAAAAAATATTCTTTAAAAAATCCACGCCTCTGTTGGTCGTTAAAAAAATATTCTTTGATGCTATGAAAAATATTCTCTAAAAAATCCACGCCTTTTTGGTCCTAGAAATTAAAAAAAATCCAAGCTCAACTCTCTTTCTTTTCAAATCTCAATCGCATTTCCATTTTCTCGACTCAATGATCATTTTATTATAATTATTGTGTGTAATTAATCTTGAAAATCATTTACAACTACAACGTATATAACTGCAAATACAACAAATGTATATTTAATGTAAATTATCCGATTGATTTGTAAATTAATTGATGTTAAAAGCCATTCTGCCGCTACTTGTAATAATAGCTTCCAGATAATCGAATTTTATCAGCGGTTTGGCTATTTAATGGTAATTTAGCTATAATTAATAAATAATAATAAAAAAATTAGTCGATTTATTGTAGGTTGCTATACAGAAAGTTTTCCATTACACTCGTATACATATAGCAACAACTTAGCTACTGAATTGGAATCCTATCTGAGACTGTATTTCGTATTGAAAAAAATCTCCATTACGATTAATAAATGAATTCAGTTTTTTTGCGATTTATTCAGAATTAAATCGACATCTCGAACATTTGTTTGATTGAATGAATCGTCGATGGATGTGGCATGAAAAACCAACACACTGTCAAACATTGACAGTAACCACAATAATGATGCATTTAATTGAGGCTGTGAGTGCTGCTGCATAGAATAACTGGTTTGTATACCCTTCACCACACTTTAGTCCGGGTATTATGTCTTTGTGCATATGTTTGTAACAGGCAAAAGGAAACTAGATAGACACATGGTTCTTTTTGAGAATATGCATGGAATCACTTTCTGAGTCGATTTATGCATGTCCGTCCGTCAGTCTGTTGGTGTTAAATTGTAAACAAATACAGGTCGTATTTATTATCCAAATTGGGTGAAATTTGGCATTGGTCACTTATTCGGTCCAAGGACGAACCCTATTGAAATTGGGAAAAATCGGTTTAGATTTAGATATAGCTCCCATAGCTTCATATAGCTTCGCCCGATTTGAGGTAAATAGTGCACCAAAGTCCCTATATATGCTTCGATTTGCACGAAATTTGGCATAGCGTACTGAATTAAGTCTAGAACGATGTGTGTTAAATTTCGTGAAAATCCGTTCAGATTTAGATATAGCTCCCATATATAGTTTCGTCCGATTTAAGGTAAATAGTGCACCAAAGTCCCTATATATCCTTCGATTGACACGAAATTTAGCATAGCGTACTGAATTAAGCCTAGAACGATGTGTGTTAAATTTCGTGAAAATCGAATTAATTTAGATATAGCTCCCATATATATTTTCGTCCGATTTTAGGTAAATAGTGCACTTAAGTCCCTTTATATCCTTCGATTTGCTCGACATTTGGCATAGCGTACTGAATTAAGTCCTGAACGATGTGTGTCAAATTTCGTGAAATTTGGTTCAGATTTAGATATAGCTCCCATATATAGTTTCATCCGATTTGAGGTAAATAGTGCACCAAAGTCCCTATACATCCTTCGATTGACATGAAATTTGGCATAGTGAACTGAATTAAGTCTAGAACGATGTGTGTAAAATTTCGTGAAAATCGTTTCAGATTTAGATATAGCTCCCATATATATTTTCGTCCGATTTAAGGTAAATAGTGCTCCAAAGTCCCTATATATGCTTCGATTTGATCGAAATTTAGCTTAGCGTACTGAATTAAGTCTAGAGTCTAGCAGCCATAGCATCCATAGGTATTTCGAATAGGTGTATGATTGAAATTAGCGAATAGCGTGTATCAATTTTGCTATAAATCGTTTTCCATAAATTTGTTCCATGGTACGCAGACGACTCTAAATATGCCCGAATGAAATTAAATATACCACAGGTTGTAGAAAGTCATAAGTACGTTCCTTACAAAGTGGTTAAAGTGGTTATATAGTATCATATAGTACAGTATCATATAGTCGACCCAGTCCGACTTGGTTAAGAGAGTCAGCTGGTAGTTGATGTAAAATGTGTCAATTTTATATTTTTCAAAAAATAAATAAATGCAATTTATAGAAGAATTAAAAATAATAGTATGGGCCATAGATGGTCCGAAAAATTTGCTAATGAAAATCGATAGCCTATTTTGGGCCATATATATTCAATAGAGACAATTTTCGGCCCATCTATGGCCATAGGTTTTCATTAGAATTTTTTTCAGCCCATTTATGGTCCATAGATATTCAATAGAAACATTTTTGGCCCATCTATAGGCCATGAATTTTCAATGGAAAAATTGTCGGCCCATCTATAGGCCAATTTTTCGGCATTTTGGATGATATATATATCATCCAAAATGCTCTTCATTTGTATTATATATATTTAATTATTTTAAATTCGATAAAATAAAAAATGTGCGATCACTTACCTTTCCTTCAAAATTTGCCTTTCAGGCTCATAATATCCGAAGCAAAATTTTTTACTGACCGGAAAAATCTGCCTTATATCTGCAAAGAAAACAACAACAAAAAGAGAACAATAATTATTATTTTAATTGCAATTGATACCACACAAATGAAATGATTTCCTATAAATTAAAAAAAAAATCAACAAATTACAAAAATAAAATTATCAGCATCCAGTAAAAACAAATGGAGGAAATCCATTGAAAAACTACAAACATTTTTCTCATTTTCCTCACCATTTTGTTTTTTAGTTTTTCAAATTAATTACAAGAAATTATAGACACCACCAGCACCACGACACCGGCGATCATTTGTTTTTACTTCGTTCCAAACATTTCAATTACGAATGAAAGAAAAAAAGAGAAATTTCCAATTTTACAACAATTTAAAATAAATTAAATATAGAAATAAAAAAATAACGACAACTACATACAACATTTTTTTGTTGTCGTCCGTCTTGTCACTAATTGTTAATCATTTGGAAACAACTGTTGTTGGTTGACTTGGCGAAGAAAGATCCGGTCCAGATGAAATGGACGGCATGCAAATTAACAACAAATTGTCATATAAGTATAGCCGGGAGACTGACCGACCGACCATCCGCATTTGAAGTTAACTGGCATCCTGAATAAAAAAAAACTGCCACAAATTTCACATTTATTACCCGAGTCCGAATTCATAGTTGAATTTCGCCAAAAATGAAAAAAATAAAAACAAACAACAGCCATAACAGCTGGTCCAGAGTTATTTGTAAGTTGTAGTGCTGGTAGCAGCAGCAGGTTGTTAGTTATTTGTTCCATATGAATCCACTGTAATTAGTTTAAGTTTGCATGTCATGCAAATGGACAATTTATGCAATAAATTGTCTCTGAGAAACATTTTGACCAACAGAGTTCCAGAGAAAGTTAAAAAGCAAACAAATGAAAAATATGATTTATTGTCGGATGCAGACATTTTTTTGGTAATAGTAGATCGGAAAACATGCAGATTACGAACTTATAGACCACTGTGTTCCGGAAGCTAAAGAAATAAATAAAATGTCGCTATGTTCGTCCAATATAAGTTAGACATTCCAAATACCTAAAATCTATTCGGACTTTGTTTTTATATGGGAGATATGTCAGGAGATTTATATTCTGCAACAAAGTGGTTTACACACCAAGATCCCGTAATGCCGAATTACAGCCATTTCGGTTGCGTCGCCAAAATACCTACAAAGGGGCTGGGGAATACTCATAATTCGAACGATATATATAATTTTTTAGGACAATTTTCTTGGGTATAGCCCTTTACATAAATGGGGACTATACCCACAGATCGATCGATATTCATAATTTGTGTTAGAAACGTTTTATTTCTAATTAGAAACGAAAATATCCAATAAGAATCAACTCGAGTCTTAAGTAAGGCGCACGGTACTGATGTAGTAAGTCTCCAGCTCTCGAGAAGTAGTGATTGTCGGTCGGGTAAACAAAGAAAATAATACGTGCGGAGTAATGAATGGGAACGGTACCCTCAATTTTGTTCAACTATTTTATATATATTTTCTAAAAGAAGACCCATCAACCTATACCCTATCCTCCTTATTGAATGTATTGACAGAATTAAGAGAAATCATTAGGGGTGCTGACTGGTCTCCTGCTGACTGGTCTCTATTAGATTTATGGTAACAGAGGGCCATTGGTTCTCAAATATAGTGTTAATCATTAGAAGTGTCGAGATGTCTCTTTCTTTGAATTTATCAATAATTACAGAGGGCCGTTTGGTCTCAAGGATCTAAAGGATATACAGATAGTGCCTTGAGGATCTGGAATGAGCATTTTGAAAACCTTCTGGTATCAAATAATGGCGGTGAAGAAGGTACCCCAGAACCAATAAGAGATGACGCAATAGATTGCATACCACCTAGCCAAGATGAGGTCAGAGTAGCAATTAATCGGCTGAAGAACAATAAAGCAGCAGTTGCCGATGAATCACTAGCCGAACTATTCAAGACCGGTGGTCTGATGCTGGTCAGGATTAGTACAATTTGCATGCCCAGTGATTAGAACCTCAGCATCCTATATCCCGTGCACAAAGAAGGAGACAAGACGATATGTGCCAACTATAGACGAAATAATCTCCTTCTCATCGCATATAAAGTGCTATCAAGCGTGCTGTGTGAACGACTGAAACCAATGGTCAATGACATTATTGGACCATATAAATGCGGCTTCAGGCCTGGCAAATCCACCATTGACCAGGTTTTCACTGTGCGCCAGATCCTGGAAACGCCCCACCCAAAACACATCGACACATTCCACCATTTCGTCGACTATAAAGCCGCATTTGACAGCCCTATCCGTTCAGAGGTGTTTAAAGCCATGTCTGCAAAATTAATAGGGCTATGCAGGATAACTATAAGTGGCACAAGGTTAGCAGTTAAAGTCGGGCCTCTCGGAGCCCTTCAATACCGAACAAAGATTCATACAAGGTGACAGTCTGTCGCGTGACCTGATTAACATCCTACTGAAAAAGGTCATACGAGATGCAAATGTGAACAGAAATGGCACGCTTTACATATGTGTTACTTGCCTACGCCGACGACATAATTGGTCGGTAACATTGCGAGCGGTAACAGCTACATTTGAACGAATTGAGAAAGAGTCTCCCAATGTGGAAGTGACAGAAAATGGCGAGAAGACAACGCGACGTAAGACGTCCTGTAAACTCAGAGCAACTGTGGAACTTGAAAACTACAGTAGCTTATAGGTAGTGAACGTTTTTATATATACCTAGGTACCGCCATAAACAAAACTAATAACAACAGCTTTGAAATCCGGAGGTCTGAGTAAGCAACTCAAAAGCAAGGCCACTTCTCGCCGGACCAAACACACGCTCTACAAGACGCTGATATTACCCGTGCTGTTGCATGAGGCAGCTCTTGGAGTGTTTGAAAGAAAAATTCTACGGAAGATCTATGGGCCGATCTGCGACAGTGAATGTTATCGTCGAATGAACCATGAACTATACCATCTATTCTCGGACATCGATATAGTCAGACGGATCGAGCTGCTATGAATAAGATAACAAGTGAAAAAGCGTTAAGTTCGGCCGGACCGAACTTTGGATACCCTCCACCATAGTTATACTGACAGATACATGCAATGAAAATATAGCGAACATACCAAAAAGTGGGCATATACCGATAATTCTACAAACCGATTTATGTAAACCGTTATGTACACCAAATACATATAAAATCCTCAAACTACTGTAATTTAGATTTCAAAGTTATATGAGGCTATGCCTAAAGGGGGACCAAAATTGATTACATAGTGTAGGAAATAGTGAATATTTTGGGGATATCATTATATGAGGGCTATGCCTAATTAATGACCGGTATATGCCAATATTGAGCCCAATATTTTAATTGTTTATCTCAATTCTTTCCTTCAGGAGGTATCACTATATTGAGGAGATGCCTAAATGTCTGCCGATATATTTCATTATCATCATGTTTATCACAATATATTTAGAAGGCGAAATGCTTACAACAGATGGCTAAATAGTCTTTGTCTTAGTCTTAGTTCCCCGTAACAAACAGAACAAATCAGATAACTATTTTAATATAAAAAAGGGGGTTATATGGGGACTACCCCTAAAACGCGGTGAATATTAATAATTTTTGGTGGGGAGATTTGTTACCATATACGACTACAAAATACCAAATTTCAGCGAATTCGGTTGAAAAACGCGCTCAAGAACCCCAAAATATCGAAAATTAGGGGTGCCCTTATATGGGGGCTACCCGAAAAAATTGACCTATATTTATAATTTTTAGTACAAAGATTTGCTACCCAATAAGAACTCAACGTACTGAATTTCAGCCAATTCGGTGAAAAAATACGGTCAAAACCCCCCAAAAACTGGATATGGGGAGGTATCCTTATATGGGGGCTACCAGAAAAAGTGGACCTATACTAATATTTTTTTTGTGGAGGCATTAAGTGTCCAATAAGAACCCCAATGTACCAAATTTCAGCGAATTCGGTTGAAAAACGCGCTCAAGAACTTCAAAATACCGAAAATTGGGAGGTACCCTTATATGGGAGCTATGCCTAAACGTGGACCGATATAGCCCATCATCGAACTTGACCTGCCTGCAGACAAAAGACGACTCTATGCAAAATTTTGGGGCTCTATCTCAATTCGTTTAGACGCTAGAGTGATTACAACAGAAAGACGGGCAGACGGACATGCTTAGATAGTCTTAGAATTTTACGCTGATCAAGAATATCGATGCGTTACAAACAGAAAAACAAAACTAATATACCCTCCATACTATGGTGGAGGGTATAAAAATTCAGCCGATTTGATTGTAAAAATTTCCCAAACTCTGACTTAGAGCACAATTAACGAATGTTCTTCTAGACTTAATACAGCTCGCTATGCACAAGTTCGAGTAAAATGGACAGAATTTCGTGACAATCAGAAAGACATCGTGTTTTTTGTGTCCCATTTACATGAAATCGGATGAAAATATATATGGGAGCTATAACTAAATGAGAACCAATTTCAACAAAACTTGCCACACGAAATTCTAGACTCAATTCACTATGATGTGCAAAATTTCGGGTGAATCGGCCAGACATAGTGTCTTTTGTGCAGAATTAACATAAAAACGGACGAAGATATATATATATATATATATATATCTAAATTCGATCCCTTGTGCACCATTTCGTGAAATCGGAAAACCATACACATGTATGGGAGCTATATCCAAGTATGAACCGATTTCTCTATACATATTTTCGTCCGATTGAGACAAAATTTTGCACAGCGTACTGAATTTGGTCCAATTTAATGACTGTGAAGTTTGATGGAAATCGGTTCAGATTTAGATATAGCAGCCATATATAGTTTCATCCGATTTTATGTAAATGGTGCACAAAACTCCCAATATTCGTCCGATTGAGACAAAATTTTGCGCAGAGTACTGAATACTGATGACTTCGAAGTTTTTCTTGCTTTTTTATTTTTTTTTTTCAAGTTTTCCATAGCCATAACATATGTATAGGTGCCATAAAAAATGAAATTGATTTCAATTAAATATTAATCATTAATTAATCAAGCTTTACAAAATCCACCAACAAAAATCTACCAAGAAAAAAATCTGCCCAAAAAACCAACAAATTCAAAACGAAAACAAAACTCAAAAAAATTGCACCCAGTGAAAGAAAACAATCCACTCTTCCACAATATGTTGCGGAAAAATTATTCATGCACATGCCACCAAAACTACCAAAAATACAAAAACAAAAACGCTTTCACTTTTTGTTAAGACTTGTGTTTTCTTTTTGGTAATCAAGTCATCCATCCCAAACTCCTTCTTCGGCCTCGAAGTGTTGCATTCCGCCAACAATGGATACAACGACCGACCGACCGACCCACCAACCGATATACATAAGGAAGGACAAATGTGGACGGACAAATGGATGGTTGGATGCATGTTGAAAGTTCATATTGGCATTACGACAAAGACAGCATAAAAGAGAGAAGCGAAGAAAAATTGCAAGAATTTCAAGAAAACACCATACACATTTATTATTATTACTATTCACTTACTTTGGTAGACAAGGTATTCTGTTTCGGTTTGTCTTTTTTTATTTATTAATAAAAATACAAAGCGACAAAGATAAGGTGCGGAACACTTCACCTCAGTCGCCAAAGACGCATGCACACACACAAGTAGTACTTGAATGGGACTATAAAAACACACACACCGCAGAGAGGCTGCAACATTTTATGACCACAAGCTAACATAAAGAGTGCTCAGGTGTGTGTGTGTTCAAGAAAGAGAGTTTGTGAGTGTGTGTGCGCTTTTTTCAGAAATCTTTCATACTGGTTTTGCTGGCTGATTAATGTAACCAAAGAGCAACAGCACCAGCTAGCCAGCCAAGAAGTCAGCATCCCAGTAACAACAGTTGCAGCAATAATAATCTTCATGATTTGAAAAAAAAACTAAGTTCAGGTCAGGCAAGGCCGAACCTTTTATACCCTTCACTATGATTGAAAACACCTAAAATCGAGTGAACGTTATTATAAATAGACTAAAAACTTGAGTATACCCAAAGCATTAAGGGAAGGACCAAAAGAAATCATTTACATTAAATCAGACGAATATATATATATATATATATATGAGCTGTATGTAAATCTGAACCGATTTCAACAAAATTTAACACACATAATTCTAGAGCAAATATCCTACGCAAAATTTCGAGTCAATTAGACAAAGATAGTGTCTTTTGTGCTTCATTTACAAGAAATCGGACGAAAAAGTGTATGGGTTCTATATCCAAATTTTACCCGATTTAAAGCAAACTTGACACCAGTCATTAAAGGGTCAAGTAAATGCCTTGCACAAAATTTCGTGTCAATCGAACAGACATAGTATCATTTGGGCGCCATTTACATGAAATCGGACGAAAATATATACAGTAGCTATATCTAAATCTGAACCGTTTCAAGACACACTTGACGCGTGTCCGGTGCACAAAATTTCGAGCCAATTAAAGAGAAATCGAAAATATATATGGAGGATATATATATTAAATCGGACCCGATTTCAATAAAACATAACACACTTTAGACATGACTAAATTCAGTACGCTATTTAAATCGGCCAGACATTGTTTCATTTTGGCACCATTTACATGAAATCGGACGAAAATATATATGGGAGTTATATCCAAATGTGAACAGATTTAAGACAAAATTGGCACACGTGAGTACCGTGCCCAAAATTTCATGCCAATCTTACAGACATTGTATCATAAGGGTGTCATTTACATGAAATCGGACAAATATATATATATATCAAAATTTTAACCAATTTCAACAAAATACGACACACAAAATTCTAGACTCAATTCACTAGGCTGTGCAGAATTTACATAAAATCGGACAAAGTATGTGTGGGAGCTATATCTAAATCCGAAGCGATTTCAACAGGACTTAACACAATTTTGTACGGTATGCTGGACTCAATTCAGTACGGTATGCAAAATTTCGTGTCGATCGGACAAAGGTTGGACCGTTGGTGCAACATTAACATGAAATCGGAGGAAAATATATATAAGAGAAATATCTAATTCCTAACCGATCTAAAGCAAACTTGAAACACATCATTCTACACTTAATGTAATACACTATGTAAAAAATGTCATGTAAATCGATCAATCTAGGACTCTTTGGTGAACAATTTACTTAATATCGGACGAAAATATATATGGCAGCTATAATTAAATCTGGAGCGATTTAATGCAGACTTCAAACATATCATTTTTGACCCAAATCCATACGATATGCAAAATTTCATTTCAATCGGACAGACCTAGACACTTTCAATTCAGCATTTAAATAAAATCGGACGAAATTATATATGGGAGCTATATTTTATTCTGTACCGATTTAAAGCAAATTTGGCACATGTCCTTCTAACATAAAATCGGACCAAAATTTTTTATGGGAGCTATATTTAAATCCCCCAATTTCAATATGGTCTTCGGGGCCAATAAAATGAGCTGTGCCAAATTTCATCTCATTCGGATAATAAATGCGACCTGCATTTTGTAAAACAAATACATAGACGAACACGCAGAAATTGACTCAGAAAGTGAAACGCAAAATGTCATAACGTGGACCTATGTTGAAAAGAAGCCGAAATTCCAATGTACAGCTACTTCAATTGGATAATTCCCTTAGAACCATTAAAATACCTAAGAAGATGCGGGAACCTTATGTAGAGGCTTTGTCCGAACATGAAAGCCTTCTTCAGAAAAGTTAGTCACCCGGGAATGGGAAAATCCAGTATCCAATTTGCTTAGAACGGACGGGTATGTGTCGTAACAGACCCATATTAAAATTGACAATTTTCTAAGTAGAAGTTTTGTAGCATCCAGAACCCGTAATATCAATTTGCAGCTACCGTGGTGAGCTCAGGACAATTAAAATAACTGAAAATTAAGGGGGATATGAAGGAGGCAACAATTACCGGAATACCAAATTAAATCCACTTCGATTGAAAAATCAGTCTATGACCTTAAAAAAGTCATGGGTAAGACCTGTATATGGAGGCTATGTCAAGTGGGACTGGGCATAGATAGACTGAATATTAACTTCAAATTAGCAGGATTGATACAAAATATTTGTTCCATAAGCCGAGCTTTTGCACAGTTCCACCAATTTAAAAGACCATGTTTCGAGATGTTGTATTTCACTTGATTTTTCCATCGAATTCGTTGCATTTTGTGCTGGAGCATCCTCATCCATTCGCACAACATTACCTAGTCACCATAGTTGCTGCAGCTCGATACGTCTGACTTTGTCGATATTCACCGTCAACGCCGAACGATCCGTAGATCATTCGGATAATCTTTCTCTCAAACACTCCAAGAGCTGTCTCATCTGCTTGGACAAGTACCAATGTTTCAGATCCATACACCAGAACCTTTAGTATCAGCGTCTTGTGGAGTGTCAATTTGGTCTGGCGAGAGGTGGCTTTGTTTTTGAATTGCTTACTCAGACCATTCCCAAGAACTCATGATGCCAAATGAAAGCAAAGCCAACAGGACAGAAAATGCCACCCCCCGACAGGAAATGTGACTTCAAAAATACCGAATAAAGAAAAGTACCTTTATATAGGGGCTATGTCAAACCATGAACCCAAATTGAAATTTTTGTTCATAGATGTTTTTAGGGTCTTTAAAATGCCTTTAAACGGATGGAATCTTTGTATGGTGAAGTTAGGTCGAACATTTGACCTATATTTAATATTTATATTTTGCTATGATATTTTCAACCTCCAAGAACGATGAATGCCATATTACAGCCTCTTTTGTATGAAAGAGACGGCATAGATCCTTCAAAATACCAAAGAGGTGCGTGAACATAGTATATGAATACTATATCAGAACATGAACCCATATTGAAAATTTTTATACCCTACACAACTATGTTTATACCCTACCAAGAGTTTGTAGCGCCCCAAAATATTGTTCCAAGATCGATAGTGTACCGATCGTCATATCTCGTCTGTCCATTTTAATTTGTAAACGCGATGTATGCCACAGTTATGGACCAACCTTCACGAAATGTTGCATGTAGAATGGATTCTGCCAAATGAAGACCCTAATTGTTAATATTTAGGGTATGAAATGGACCAAATACTTAATTTTTGTCTGGTCGCTCCAGAGGCCGCAATTATAGTCAAGGACAACGCCTATAATTTTCGGTGATGATCAGATACTAAAACCTAATTTTTTCGTGTTTTTTTTTTTTTTTTTTGAGTCGATCTATAGGCCACAATTATAAGCCGAACACCACAACGAACCCACGATGAAGGGAAGAGGTGGAACAAGTAATGTACTGAATATTATTAATATTTGGAAAATATGTCAGTGTAAGAAACAGGTGCTGTTGTCCTCTAATCACAAAATATTACCCAGGCTCGGAATAAAAATCCGCAGAAAGTTAGAGTTCCGTTGTAGTTGTGTAGGGTATCTTATGATCGGCCCCGTCCGACTATATTGCTCTGCTTCTAAAATTGTATTTATTACCCTCCTTCAAGAACTGACGTAGCTGAATAGCTAAATTTCAGCATCTTTGTATGGAAATATGTCTATGATCATCCAATAAAGAAAATAGACCGGGAGCTTTATATGGAGAACTATGCCAGAAAATTTATCTATATTGCAAAATTTCTACCAATAAGTTTTTTATCCTCCGAAAGTCCGGAGTGTCACATCACAGTAACTTCAGTTAGAAAATGCGGCTTAAAATATTTTAAATACCGAAAAAATGTGGCGATATCGGTATTTGGGGATGTGACAAAATGTTGACCCATATGCCACTATTTCAATGCCAAGCATCGTAGGAGATGTTGCAAACTAAGAGGAAAATTTCATAGATCTATCTTAAATATTGCTTTAACTCTATAGTGATTACTACATACCGACAGAACTAAATTCACATTAAAATTTATTCCGATTATATATATATATACATATATATATGATGGTGTCTCCGGTAAAGATTTTAAGATGTTACAAACAGTATTATACATTTTATATACACTCCAACTTAATGTGGAGGCTACAATAAAAAGTCACAGAAGCAACAGCTACTGCACTTAGTTATGGGGGCCTACAGCCACCGATCACTAGGCCACCGGCTAAAAGCACACAAACACACATATGAGTTTTATTGTCAGTAATAAACACGCATGCCACCTCAGTCAGCTTGTTCTCCTAAGCAAAGCTAAGTCCAGCCAAACCAAGCAATTCATTCACTTACAAAAGTCCAACATACAGCGCTGGAGCACCACAACAGTTCTAATCCATTGTGACCCACTTTGAATATACCACCATCACTATCAACTCCCAGCAGCAAGCTAAGATTTTACCAACCAAGCATTAATAACTTCACTTGGCCATAGGAAGAATGTAAGTATTTGAGTATGTGTGTTCATTCACTATTTATACCCCACATCTTTATAGGTTATAGTCATCATCATCATCGTCGTCGTATGTTGTTATTGTTATTGTTGTTTTTTTATTTTTTTAATTCAATGGCTTATCACAAAAGTTATATATCACTTGGCCAAGTTTTCATTACAAACGTCGACGTCGCTGTCGCCTTCGTCAGCATCGTTGTGGCAGTAGTAGCATTATTGTTTTGCTTTCATTCTTTACCACATTCTCCTTTTGTTGTTTTTGTTTTTGTTGCTTCTATTTTTCTATTTCGGCAATATCAAATGTATTTTTGATAATCAGCCCAAGAATGGTGGCTTTGTAAAATTCTACATAGAAAAAATGGGAGACGAGATTTGATTACCGAAAGAATTATTTTCTCTCAGACAAATGGATGAATGTGAGCAGTTGTAATACAAAAGACTTAAGACACAAACGTTTACCGAAAATGAGCACACACCCATGATAAAATTTGAAGAAAAAGTGGGGATGCTATAAAAGAGACATTAATCATTTATTTAGGGAATTGGATAGAGATGATATTATTGATTTAATTCTTGTCTTGCGTAGGTTTGGTTATTTTATAAGAATAATTTTACGAAGGCTTATTTTTTATAAAAATTGTTTCCAAGGCCTGTCCAAAGGTGTAGAATTTGTATACCCTACAAAACTGTGTTGTCAGTTTGTAACACCGCGAAATATTGGTCCCAGACCCACCTTTAAGCATAACGATCGTCATATCTCGACTAGCTGGGTCGATCTAGAGATGTGTGTCCGTCCGTCTGTCCATTATAATTTGTAAACACGATACAGGCCACAGTTATGGACCAATCTTCACGAAATTTTGCATGTAGAATGGGTTCTGGCCAATGAAGCCCCAATTGTTTTTGTTCAAGATCGGTTAATATTTAAGGTATGAAATGGATCAAAGATTTAATTTTTGTCGGTTTTTCTGGTCGCTCCAGAGGCCCCAATTATGGCCCGAATATCGGAAAAGGGGATCAGACTAAAGAATAAGCATACCTGTTTTGATAAAGATTGGTAAATATTTAGCAGGTCAAATGGACCCTGGCTTTTGTGTGAAAAATTACGAAATTTGTATTATATGACGCATATATTTGCCCCTGAAGGACATAGACCCGAGATGTTGATAGTATGTTCAAGAGGAGTGGTTGACCTCTACATTGACCTCTACAATTGTATTGTCGTATGTACTCGGATGTGTGAGTTACACTTAAATATCTACGTGTGCTTACGTACTGAGATAGTATCTAGAGGTCGGAAATATAGCGTTGATCGCTTTTAAATTTTCCATGAGATTCCAGTCAAGGACAACGCCTATAATTTTCCGTGATGATCAGATATCAATTTTGGGATAAAGTGGACCGAAAACTTTTGAAAGCCGAACATCACAACACAACCCACGGCGAAGGGAATCTGGGCAAGTAATTATAATGGGCTATACTCAACATTAGTAATTTTCGGAATATATGTCAGTGTAAAGAAGCACCTCTTGACCTCTTATCGAGTCTGAACAAGTAATTGGAAGGGCTGTACTGAATATTAGTAATTTTCGGAATATATTTCAGTATTAGGATGTGGTGCTGTTGACCTCTAATCGGGCAAAACACGAAATATTGCCCAGGCCCGGAATAAACATCCTCAGAAAGTTAGAGTTCCGTGGTAGTTGTGTAGGGTATCGTATGGTCGCCTCCGTCCGACTAAATAAAAAAGAATAAAAAATATTCTTTAAAAAATCCACGCCACTGATGATCGTTGGAAAAAATATTCTTTTGGAAATTCACGATTCTGATGGTCGTTGGAAAAAATATTCTTTAAAAAATCCACGCCTCTTGTGGTCGTTGAAAAAATATTCTTTAAAAAATCCACGCCTCTTGTGGTCGTTGAAAAAATATTCTTTAAAATATCCACGCCTCTGATGGTCGTTGGAAAAAAATATTCTTTAAAAAATCCACGCCTCTGATGGTCGTTGGAAAAAAATATTCTTTAAAAAATCCACGCCTCTGATGGTCGTTGGAAAAAATATTCTTTAAAAAATCCACGGCTCTGTCAAGCTTTGAAAAATATTCTTTTAAAAATCCACGCATCTTGAGGTCGTTGAAAAAATATTCTTTTAAAAATCCACGGCTCTGTCAAGCTTTGAAAAATATTCTTTTAAAAATCCACGCATCTTGAGGTCGTTGAAAAAATATTCTTTTAAAAATCCACGGCTCTGTCAAGCTTTGAAAAATATTCTTTTAAAAATCCACGCATCTTGAGGTCGTTGAAAAAATATTCTTTTAAAAATCCACGCCTCCGATGATCGCTGAAAAAATATTCTTTTAAAAATCCACACCTCTTGTGGTCGTTAAAAAATATTCTTTTAAAAATCCATGCCTCTGATGGTCGTTGGAAAAAAATATTCTTTTAAAAATCCACGCCTCCGATGATCGCTGAAAAAATATTCTTTTAAAAATCCACGCCTCTGATGGTCGTTGGAAAAAATATTCTTTTAAAAATCCACGCCTCTGATGGTCGTTGGAAAAAAATATTCTTTAAAAAATCCACGCCTCTGATGGTCGTTGGAAAAAATATTCTTTAAAAATCCACGCCTCTGATGGTCATTGGAAAAAATATTCTTTAAAAAATCCACGCCTCTGATGGTCATTGGAAAAAATATTCTTTAAAAAATCCACGCCTCTGATGGTCGTTGGAAAAAAATATTCTTTAAAAAATCCACGCCTCTGATGGTCGTTGGAAAAAAATATTCTTTTAAAAATCCACGCCTCTGATGGTCGCAAAAACAATTCTGTGAAACATCAACATCTCTGATGGTCGCTGCAAAAAAATCTTTGAAAAAATATTCTTTTAAAAATCCACCCCTCTTGTGGTCTTTGAAAAAGTACTCCTTGAAATTCCTCTCTAGGAACTACTATCCAAACACTTATCTAAATACATATTTTAGTTTAGTTTTTTTTTTCTTCAAACTAAAGGCCATAAACGTTCCTTGTTAAGATAAATGCAAATAATAATAGCTTGTTTCCGATGCCATAGATCGTTCGGCCGTTCGTTCAACGTTTCGAAACGCTGAATCCCGGTAAGTGGATGGTTGAGCATAACCCAGCAATTGCTAAACCTTACAATTATGCTCCATTTCAGTGTTCCACAGCTTTAGGGCATTGCAGTTCATGCACCGTTTAACGCTATTTAAAGAAAATGAAAAACAATAACAACAACAACGACAACAAAACATTTTACCACGTTAAGCGAAAACATTTGAATTTCCGTTCCGATTAATCTTTCACCCAAATTGATGTTCAAGCATTTGTTCATGCTTTGCTTACTGCAATGCAGTGGTTGTTGTTGTTGCTGCTATTGCTTTCTTGTTATTGTAATTATGGCTGTTAATTTAAAAAGCATTTAAACGCATTAAAGAAAGTAAGAAAGTTTATTAAATCAGATATAGCAGTTAAAACAATAAAACAAAAAATATAAAAAATTATTATTTCCAAGATAGCGACCCAGATTTTTTACCAGAATATATTAAAAAAAACTAAAGGTGTGAATTTCTTAAAAATAAGGAGTGGTTGACCTTTAAATTGATACCAATTATATGGTCGTATTTACTCAGATGTGGAAGTTACACTTAAATATTTTCAGGTGCTTACGTACTGAGATATTATTTAGTAACCCATTACCACACTAGAGGGCGGAAATATAGCGCTTGCAAATTGTCCATGAGGTTCCAGTTATGGTCACGGACAACGCCTATAATTTTCGGTGATGATCAGATAATAATTTTGGGATGAAGTGGACCAAAAACTTATTTTTTCGTGTTTTTTTTCGTGACGATCTATAGGCCACAACTCACTGTGAAGGGAATCTGGACAAGTAATTAGAAGGGCTGTGCTGTTGACTTCTAATCTGGAAAGAGTGTGGAAATATCAAGAAATATTGGCCAGGCTTGGAATAAACTTCCGGAGAATGTTAGAGTTCCGTGGTAGTTGTTTAGGGTATCGTATGGTCGGCCTCGTCCGACTATACTGCTCCGCTCACTGGTTTAAACATAATTATTGTTTTTTAATTGTGATTTTATTCTAGAAAATACTTTTAGTAGCTTTTTTAAAATTTCATTTTGAGGGACCAGCAAAAATAAGTCTGAAATTCTTTAAAAAAAAATGAGATTTTTTAAAATTAATTTCAAAAATCTTTCTGATAATACTGTAAATTATCCACACCTTAAGTAAGGCCCTTCAACAATTTTCCACCTCTTTTAAAACATTTACATTCCCATTAACATACAATGATTATTTATTAAATAATTTTATTTATTTATTTATTTTTTTTTTTTGAAAATTTCTCCCAAAAATTGATTTCATCATTGACTTATTAAAATACGGCACAGCACAGCGATATCGAATGACACTGAATACAGAAATTAAAATTAAAACGAACTGTTGTCAATTTCATATGTAAAAGTCATTAATTTCATCGATCTATCTATCTGTCGATTTGTGATACTGCATTTATGATGTAACTTCCCTCAAGCGTGTCTCTAGTTAAGCTGGCGTATAATTCTGGTTTGTTTTATTAAATCTGAAAGCCAAAAAAAAATTAAATCAATTTCACTCCAATACATAATGGCCCACCTTCCCCAGTTACCCCTTTCCCCCTTCTTCATCGCTTATAATGAGCTAGTGTTCACATCACAAAACCTGAACATTAATTAGGCGTGTCACACTCACAGTGTGCAGTATTGTCGGGATGGGTCACTTTTGGTGTTTTTTTTTTTAGAGGAGGAGGAGGCAAATAATCAGACGAAATTTATTGATTGAAAATTTGTAGATATATTTTATATATTAGTATCAAATTAAATTTGTTCAGCAAAATTTTGTAAAGTGGTGATGCACAAAGAATTGACAATGGAGTAATTGAACACCGCTTTCGTTTTTTCTCTTCCAGAATACTTTTAAAAATTGTTGTTGGTCAGATGCTTTTGTGAACAAATTTTCCAAAAATTCATTCAATGTCACTTTTTCAACCAACACAAATATATTACCCGGGTATTATAAGTTTGTGTAACCCAAGAGTTTGTAACGTTACGAAATATTGGTGCTAGACCCACCTCTGGTTTACTGATCGTCATATCATGACTAGCTCAATTGATCGATCTAACTAAGGCCACAGTTATAGACCAATTTTAACGAAATTTTGCATATCAATTCGATCATTATGTACCAAGAATTTGGCAGTTGTCTGTTTTCGTACTAGAGGCCACAATTATTTACGATTTAAAGATCTCATAGCCAAAAACCATCTGTATTGGTTTATTTTTTAAAATAGCCACCGAACAACGTCGTCAGAGGATCACCTAAATGATAGGGTACAGTGACCGCACTCGTAGGTTAGCGGCAACAAGACAAAATGCAGCCCGATGATGGCACTCGGAGGTTGGTGGCAACAAGACACAATCCAGCCCGATGACGACACTCGGAGGTTGGCGACAGCAAGACACAGTGCAGCCCAATGACAGCACTCTTATCTGTTTAAAACGATGGATCGTTTTTTAACCCCACTCGAACAGACAGCAACTACTACTCAGCTATTGCCACTGGTAGTGCTCGTTTTGCAGCCCCACTCGGCCAAGCAAGCTACTCTAACTGCTTCCACACCCGAGGACTTGTTATGCATCATCTACAGATGACTGTCCCGATTATTATTTTTTTTTTTTTTCAAAATTGCCATTTATTTTGAAAATTATTTCAGTTATAGTGTATACCTAATGGCTACAGTATAAAACCAGTGAGCGGAGCAGTATAGTCGGATGTGATACCCTACACAACTTCGACGAATATCTAACCATCTATGGTTCTATATTCAGAGCTTGTGCAATATTTGCACCCTCTAGACCGACTAGATGTCAACAAATATTTCTAATATTCGGTGATGATCTGATCATCACCGATCATATAATTGGTATTAATTTAAAGGTCAACCACTCCTCTTGGATATAATATAAACTTCTCGGGTCTATGTCCTTCAGGCGTAAATATATACGCTATAGAATACAAATTTTGTCATTTTTCACACAAAAGTCAGGGTCCATTTGACCCACTAAATATTGACCGATCTTTATGAAAACAGGCATGCTTATTCTTTGGCCTGATCTCCTTCTCCATGGAAAATTTCACGATGTTTGGGCCATAATTCCGGCCTCTGGAGCGACCAGAAAAACCAACAAAAATTTAGTATTTGGTCCATTTCATCCCCTAAATATTAATCGATCTTTCCCAAAAACAATAGGGGTCGTCATTGGCCAGAACCCATCCTACATGCAAAATTTCGTGAAGATTGGTCCATAACTGTGGCCTGTATCGTGTTTACAAATTATAATGGACAGACGGACGGACGGACACACATGTCTAGATCGACTTAGCTAGTCGAGATATGACGATCGGTATACTTAAAGGTGGGTCTAGGAACAATATTTCGCGGTGTTACAAACTTTTGGGGCTGCACAAAGCTATAATACCCTGACAACATAGTTGTGTAGGGTATAATTAAACTACAAATCTAATTCTTTTATACCATATGTCTTACAATAAAGAAGACTATTTTAAAACTAGCATTTACAATGCTAGGCGAACCTTTAAAAATCGAGTATTTATATAGATATTCTAAAACTTTACATGCATCACAAATGTAAAACATAAAATACCTTTAAACTACCATAAATCATAACTTGCAATTAAATTCATCAAAGCTGCACGGGGAACTTGATTCCCTCTAAATATGGGGTGGAGTACCTCGTTGCACTCCAGGTATGGCTCCACTATTCCATTTTCTACAAGCCAGCTCCTTTCCAGTAAGTTTAGGGCATGTTTCATCATGCAGACATCCATCAGATTGAAGTCGATTGTATTGTAGGTGTTCCTATTGGCCGGACGTCTATAAATTGCATTTCTATCAAGTGTTGGCCTCATTCCTACGCATGATGCCAATATATTTCTCCTTTCTATTTGGTCTGACATGTCTGCCCATGCAGCAAAGGAGTTGGTGATGATGAGTCGAATTATTTGCTTGTACATTAGCAACTAGGGATACGTAGTCGAGCGCAAAAGTCGACTTTTCGATTGGTTAATTTTTTTTTGTGTTTTCATGTACACATTCAATCTTATTCACACAGTGCTTCCAAAGCGACCTCGTAGTGCAAGCGTATGTGAACAACAGTCCTCTTTCAGGCGGTCCTGGTATGACACATACGAACAGGTTGTATAGAACCGGACCCAGTTGTGATTCCTGTGGCACCCCTGCTTTCACCTTTCGCTGTTCAAACATCATATCTTCTACGAAATACTCGATCCCTGAGAAAACTTCCCACCATGTGACTAGTTTGTCGGCAAAGTCCAGACCAATAGCAATGGTTCCTTCCTTCAGTTTTAAGTCTTCGGTGACATAGGTAGAGAATACTGCCAGAGCGTGTGTTGTCGAATGTTTTGCTCGAAATTCGAACTGCCAATCTCTACGGATTTTCATTTTTTTCTCAATAACCCGGTTGATGCGTCACAGAATAAAGTGATCCAGTAATTTCCCAAAGGACGATAGTAAATGCATCAGTACCAGGCTTTGGGATTGGTAGAACTAGTGCCTCCTTTCAGGCAATTGGATGGTAGTGATTAAAAAGTACCGTAAGGGAACTTATGATGGCTTCTCTGCTTTCTTCATGGCAATATCTGGAACTTTGTCGATGCCATACAATTTCTTCGGAGCACGACGTGCTATAGCAGAACTAACCATCTCTGAGTCTTTGAGGCTTTATCTTTCCATCTACGTCCATCGTTGATTGCAGTTGCATCCGCCTTGAATTCACTGCAGAAATTAACGAGCGATGCATCGTTGTCCAAATCTTCCACTGCCGTGCTGACAAGACTGCGGAAAGAATTATCCACTGCTGTATACCATCCATATGATCGGTTAAAATCTCGGCTTCAAGAATTTGTTTGCGTCGAGCCCCGATTATCAACAAGCACCTCATTTTATATCTGCTGGTGGCCAGCTGAGGATTACAATGCCGGTATGTTTAGTTTTCACCGGAGTAATACTTTATTGTGTCGACCGTTGCCGCCAAGGGTTCCAACCACTGTAGACATATATTAGTTTATTGTGTTGCCACCAGAGTGCCTATTGACCGTTACCTTTAAACTAGAGAAACATTAAACCTTTATAGCTAAAAAAAAAAGAAGGACGAGTGTAGATCAGATAATCACCCCTATTCCGTATGTCGTCGTCGACACAAAACGACGACGTAGAGAGTCGTCTTTTGCAAATTGGTATTCCCTATGTCGTTGTCGACATTTATCGATAAACATTTTTGGTATTCCGTAATTCCTTTATATTTCATTATATTTTCACATTTCGATTTTTTCGATACCATCATCGGTCCATAAATGACGCTGTTATGAGCGAGTATATGAATTCCACAACTTCAGAGGTCCATATCTCGAGAAGTACGGACTTCTCTAATGAATGTCGTATATTTTCGTCAACAGAGAGACGAGATCTACCTGTGGTAAAAATTCCGTAAAATTGGAGATAAACCCCTAAACTCAACTTAAGGGGACCCCCCCCCCCCCCCATTCTCGGTGTCAAAAATTTTTTTGATTTAATTCGAATTTACTCTAATTCTAGAATGTCTCTACAAAATTTCAAGTGAAAATCTCAAGAACTCTTAAAGATATAGCCGATTTATTGTGTTAGCATCAAGTGACGGCTAAAGGGCTTCTCAAACTTTAAACGCGTTTTTCTCAAAACGAATGGCGGGCACGATAACTTAGTTTGTGGTAAAAAATAGGCGACTGACTATAATTTTATAATAATAAATAGTGTTACGGAATACCAAATCAATGTCGAAGTGATTTCGATGTCGAAATGTATGTCGTCGTCGACATACGGAATAGGGGTGAATATTTAGTTAATGGACGAAAAACATTATTTCTGTCTGTGTAAAAAATGAAGTGTAAAAAACGAGTGTTTTCCAACATAGGTCCAATAAAAGGAGTGTATTTTTTAAAGACGATTTTTCCAGGCCCAAAGGGGAGTGGATTTGTTAAAGAATTTTTTAAAGAATAATAAAGAATTTTTCAAGGCCAAAATAAGGCGTGTTTTTTACCGAATATTTTTCAAGGCCAAAAGAGGCGTGGCTTTTTTAACGAATAATTTTTTTCAATGCCAAAAAGAGTCGTGGATTTTTCAAGGCCAAAAACAGGCGTGGATTTTTTAAAGAATAATTTTTTATGGCCCAAAAGAGGCGTGTATTTTTTAAAGAATATTTTTTCAATGTTCAAAAGAGGAGTGGATTTTTTAAAGAATATTTTTTCAACACCAAAAAGATAAGTGTTTTTTTAAAGAATATTTTTTCAACGCCACAAAGAGTAGAGATTATATTTTCCAGGTTCAAAAGAGGCATGGATTTCTTAAAGAATATTTTTTAAAGGCCAAAAAGGGGGATGAATTTTTTAAAGAATATATTTTCAAGGCTTAAAAGAGGAAAATAATATTGGGGAAATACTAAAATAGAATGGCTTGGATTAAATACTAATTTCAAATATATCCTATACTTGTAAAATTACATATACATATATTTTTGTCCATGTAATTTTTTTTTATTAATATAGTTTTTTGAATTGAATTAATATTAAGTGATATGATTTTTTATAAATTTATTATCCAATTGTGTGTTTTTATAAAAAAAAATATGAATTAATTTCGCAAACCATTTTTTTTTTTATTTTATCTGAATTTTCCTAATGTGTTTATTTATAGGGTCTTTTGCAAAAAATACATTTTGCATAAGCCTTCAAAATTCCCTTAAAACTTTACAAAACAATACCAAGCTAATGACTTCAGATTGTTCATACAATTATCCAAAAAAAAATGATATTTCAAAACAGTTGTTGATAAATTAACAATAGGCAAATATTTAGCATATTTATTGTAAATTAATTATCATCATTTATTACAGCATTGTTATGACGGAAGCATAAAAAAACGAACACCATCCACAGCAAACATGGAACCAAAAGAAAATATTTTTTTTTTTCCAAAAAAGTGCACCATCAGCATGAATAATTATTGAATTGTTGTCTTAATTTACTCGTTTCATATTTTTCTTTCGATTTTTTTACATTGTATTCGTATTTTTGTTTTCGAATTTGTCATCATTGCCGGCAGGCCACCAAACTTGCCAACCAAAAAAAAAGCTTACAATACTATTAATCGCCTGACAATGCGTAACTAAATGTATTTAAGCTTTGTTGTGGAAAAATAATAATCTGTTGTTGTTGTTTTTGGTGCTTGCATTTTTATGCATGAACGGAAAGTTTTGAATTTTCTTTAATTTTTTTTTTATTATTTTGTGGAAACTAAATGTGGCGGCAAAATGCCAACATATATGTACATATGTAACTTTTTCCGTATCGTTTACAATTGTGAGTGTTTTGTAAGTTTTGAAGAAGAAAAAAAAAATACCAAGTTACTTCATCTTTTGTTTCTGCATGGGACTCCCATGTAATCGACAAAAAAAAAAAAACACTCCGAAAAAAGATACAAATCATTTTTGTTTAGTAACTCAATCTGTCATCTGTTAACTTTGCGTGGCTCCATATGTGAATATATGTATATATATATATATATATATATGTGTGTGTGCGTTAGAGTATTATATGAGGAATCCTGCATTTACCTCTACATCGATTTGCGTAATTTGATTTATATTTTCAGCCAGTATAAAATTGTATTTTTTTGTTTTTATTTATGACCTTTTTAATATTAACTTTCCTAGTATACTTGGAAAGTTTTATGGTGGTAGCTATGTGACACACAATAAATTTAATTCACAGTTTTGTTTTCTTGTTGTTGTTGAGAAAGGTAAGAAAAATAATTGCTGTGATAAGAAAAATTGTCAGCGCAAGATAAATGCTGGCAGGCAGGCAAACAGGCATGCAGCCATATGGGGAAATGCCTTACAATGTTTGTGTCTTAAGTCTTTTGTTTTTACTTTTTTTTAAGATAAAAATAAATTAATGAATATTATTTTGGATTTCTTTCGGTTTCTTAAGAGTAACAAAATTATTAATGTAATGAAAGTGTACATCAAGTAATTCATTAATTTTCCTTTCAAAAATAAGTGAAATATGATAAAAATGAAACTTTTCAAAATATATTTTCGGATTTTTTAAAGAATATGTTTTCGAGCATATTTTTTCAAGGCCCAAACGAGGCTTGGATTTTTTAAAGAATATTTTTTCAAGGTTCAAAAGATGTGTTTTTAAAGAATATTTTTTCCAACGGCCATCAGTGGCGTGGATTTTTTAAAGGATTATTTTTTTTAAGGGACCAAAAAGAGGAATGGATTTTTTAAGAATATTTTTTCAAAGACCTAAAAGAGGCGTGATTTTTTAAAGAATATTTTTTTCAACGACCATCAGAGGAGTGGATTTTTTACAGTATATTTTTTCAAAGACCCAAAAGAGGCGTGGATTTTTTAAAGAAAATTTTTTCCAACGACCATCAGAGGCGTGGATTTTTTAAAGAATATTTTTCCAACGACCATCAGAGGCGTGGATTTTTTAAAGAATATTTTTCCAACGACCATCAGAGGCGTGGATTTTTTAAAGAATATTTTTCCAACGACCATCAGAGGCGTGGATTTTTTAAAGAATATTTTTCCAAGGTCTACCAAAGAGGCGTGGATTTTTTAAGAATATTTTTCCAAGGTCTACCAAAGTGGCGGGGATTTTTTTAAAGAATATTTTTTCAAGGTCTACCAAAGAGACGTGGATTTTTTAAAGAATATTTTTTCAAGGTCTACCAAAGAGGCGTGGATTTTTTAAGAATATTTTTTCAAGGTTTACCAAAGAGGCGTGGCTTTTTTAAAGAATATTTTTTTAAGGTCTACCAAAGAGGCGTGGATTTTTTAAAGAATATTTTTTTCAAGGTCTACCAAAGAGGCGTGGATTTTTTAAAGAATATTTTTTCAAGGTCTTCCAAAGAGGCGTGGATTTTTTAAAGAATATTTTTTCAAGGTCTACCAAAGAGGCGTGGATTTTTTAAGAATATTTTTTCAAAGACCCAAAAGAGGCGTAAATTTTTTCAAAGACCCAAAAGAGGCGTGGATTTATGAAGAATATTTTTGCAAGAAAAGAGTATTTTTTCCAACGACCATCAGAGGCGTGGATTTTTTAAAGAATATTTTTTCCAACGACCATCAGAGGCGTGGATTTTTTAAAGAATATTTTTTCAAGGTCTTCCAAAGAGGCGTGGATTTTTTAAAGAATATTTTTTCAAGGTCTACCAAAGAGGCGTGGATTTTTTAAGAATATTTTTTCAAAAGACCCAAAAGAGGCGTAAATTTTTTCAAAGACCCAAAAGAGGCGTGGATTTATGAAGAATATTTTTGCAAGAAAAGAGTATTTTTTCCAACGACCATCAGAGGCGTGGATTTTTTAAAGAATATTTTTTCCAACGACCATCAGAGGCGTGGATTTTTTAAAGAATATTTTTTCCAACGACCATCAGAGGCGTGGATTTTTTTAAGAATATTTTTTCCAACAACCATCGGAGGCGTGGATTTTTTAAAATAATATTTTTTCCAACGACCATCCGAGGCGTGGATTTTTTTAAGAATATTTTTTCCAACAACCATCCGAGGCGTGGATTTTTTAAAAGAATATTTTTTCCAACGACCATCCGAGGCGTGGATTTTTCAAAAAGAAGATTTTTTCCAACGACCATCCGAGGCGTGGATTTTTCAAAAAGAAGATTTTGTCCAACAACCATCCGAGGCGTGGATTTTTTAAAAGAATATTTTTTCCAACGACCATCCGAGGCTTGGATTTTTCAAAAATTAGATTTTTTCCAACGACCATCCGAGGCGTGGATTTTTTTAAGAATATTTTTTCCAACAACCATCCGAGGCGTGGATTTTTCAAAAAGAAGATTCTTTCCAAGGACCATCCGAGGCGTGGATTTTTTAAAGAATATTTTTTCAAAGACCCAAAAGAGGCGTGGATTTTTTAAAGAATATTTTTTCAAGGCTTGACTGAGGCGTGGATTTTTTAAAGAATATTTTTTCAAAGACCCAAAAGAGGCGTGGATTTTTTAAAAAATATTTTTTTAAAGACCCAAAAGAGGCGTGGATTTTTTAAAGAATATTTTTTCAAGGCTTGACTGAGGCGTGGATTTTTTAAAGAATATTTTTTCAAGGCTTGACTGAGGCGTGGATTTTTTAAAGAATATTTTTTCAAGGCTTGACTGAGGCGTGGATTTTTTAAAGAATATTTTTTCAAAGACCCAAAAGAGGCGTGGATTTTTTAAAAAATATTTTTTCAAAGACCCAAAAGAGGCGTGGATTTTTTAAAGAATATTTTTTCAAGGCTTGACTGAGGCGTGGATTTTTTAAAGAATATTTTTTCAAAGACCCAAAAGAGGCGTGGATTTTTTAAAGAATATTTTTTCAAAGACCCAAAAGAGGCGTGGATTTTTTAAAGAATATTTTTTCAAAGACCCAAAAGAGGCGTGGATTTTTTAAAGAATATTTTTTCAAAGACCCAATAGAGGCGTGGATTGTTTAAAGAATATTTTTCAAAGCTTGACAGAGCCGTGGATTTTTGAAAGAATATATTTCAAAGGCTATATTAGGCGTGGATTTTTGAAAGAATATATTTCAAAGCCTATATTAGGCGTGGATTTTTTATAAAATATTTTTCAAGGCCTACATTAGGCGTGGATTTTTTATAGAATATTGTTAAAGGCCTACATTAGGCGTGGATTTTTTATAGAGTATTTTTAAAGGCCTATATTAGGCTTGGATTTTTTAAAGAATATTTTTCAAGGCCTATATTAGGCGTGGATATTTTTCAAAGAAAGAGGCGCGAATTTTTTAAAGAATATTTTTTAAGGTTCAGAAGAGGCGCAGATTTTTATAGAATATTTTTTAAGGTTCAAAAGAGGCGCGGATTTTTTATAGAATATTTTTCAAGGTTCAAAACAGGCGCGATTTTTTAAAAGAATATTTTTTAATGTTCAAAAGAGGTGCGATTTTTTTAAAGAATATTTTTTAATGTTCAAAAGATGCGCGGATTTTTTAATGAATATTTTTTAAGGACTGTACATGGCCTGGATTTTTTAGAAAATATTTTTTTTAAATCCATGTTTAAATGATTATCTATCTAAAACAATCATAGTAAATTCTTTATAGCTTTCGAATGGGTTAAGCCCCTCTGCAAATTTTTGTGACACTAGACAACATGTTGCCATCAGGGTGACTCGCGCAAGTCAGTAACTACCTTGGTTTTCCTTTGGAATACAGGGACTAAAACAATTACATATATGGGAAAATGTGTGAAAATACCTCAAGAATGTATCCTCAATTTTGTTTAAAGAATATTTTTCAAGGCCCAAAAAAGGTGTGACCTACATTAGGTGTGGATTTTTTTAAGGAATATTTTTCAAGGAAGGTGTGGTTTTTTTAAAGAATATTTATCAAGGCCCAAAAAAGGCTTGGCTTACATTAGGTGTGGATATTTTAAAGAATATTTTTCAAGGCCTGAAAAAGGCGTAGATTTTTAAAGAATATTTTTTCAAGGAGGACGTATAAAGAAATTCTCTCTTTATATGGCCTCTTGAAGTTCTTCTTATCCGAGTCATCGTCAATATTTTTTATTTTATTTTTTTTCTTTTTTCTAGTCATTAGCCATTTATTATTTTGTCATAATTGTTGTAATGTTACGTGTCTTAATATTTTTATGGTGGTTGTAGTGTTATGATGTGGCGTATTTGTGGTATTCTATGGTGTTATTATATGCTCTTAAGCGCTTTTTTCATAATTCTGTAAAATTCATTTTAGTTTCTTAATGGATTTTGTTTTCAAGTCAGCAAATGTATTCTTCTCGTTGTGGTTATAGAGCGCTTTTTCACATTTTTTTGTTATTGTTGTTGTGCCTTTTTTTCTGATTTGTTAATTGTTATTTGTGGTTGAGCAATTCGCATTCGCAGTTAATTTTATTCTATATTTCGTTCAGCTATGGAATGAGGATTTTTTGTTCTTGTCTTGCTCCACAATTGTTTATTATAAAAAGTTGTTCTTTATCAATTTTTAATCATCTGGTAGACAGCTAGTTGGAATTGTTTCGAGTTATTTCTAAAATATGTTTCATTTTTTTATATAAAATAAGGAATGTGTATTGAGACACGTTAGAGTAGATTTCAATAAAAGTATTAGGGGTTCACTTAAAATAGATATATTTTTCTATAAAATGATCTTATGGGTCGTCCGCGCATATATATATATATATAGAACAGATTTTAAATATTCCGAAATATTCCCCTAAGTCACTAAAATATTCTAAATCAACGTCCTTAAAATGATTTCCTCTGTGTTGCAAGCCAAAAACAAAGCAACAAAAATTAACTTCGAAAAAAAGCCACCAGCCTTCAATGGAAAATTTACGATTGCAATGAGCATATCCGCATTGAAGTCTGGGAATGTGTCCACAAGAACACACACGCGCAGTTGTCACACCAAAAAACAAACAAAAAAATCTTTTTTTGGAAAAATACATTTTCAGTAGAATTTTCCTTATATGGTCCGGTGACCACCAGGCCATGTGCGACACATGCAGCGGCAATGCTGAATGTCTTTTTGTCACTGACCTTCTTCAAGATGCATTTCCTGCGTCAAGGTTATTGTCATGGCGTCGGATGGATGGCTGCGAATGGATGTGGTTGGCCCCAAACCTGAAGACCAAGATGCCGACCAAGATGAAGATAAAACAACACATGAAGCGGATGATGATGATGGTGATGATCTTGATGAATGATGCGGTTGGTTGTTGGCTAACTGATGTCGTCTTTACGACATTAACCAAATTTAGTGAGAACAATAAACGTAAAAAACCACAATCAACCAAGCTACTGTTTTATGGAGGAGATCAAAAAATGGATACGAGGATAAATTAAAAAAAAAACACAGACACAACAAAAAAAACTACAAACAGGAGATCCCTCCATTTCAAAGGACCAAAACAAGGCGTGGATTTTTTAAAAGATTTTTTTTTCAGAAACCAATAAAAGTCGTGGATTTTTTAAAACTATTTTTCAAAACCCAAAACAAGGCGTGGATTTTTAAAAGATTTTTTTCAGAGACCAATAAAATGCTTGGATTTTTATACCATACACAACTATGTTGTCAGGGTATTATAGCTTTGTGCAGCCCCAAAAGTTTGTAACGCCGCGAAATATTGGACCTAGACCCACCTTTAAGTATACCGATCGTCATATCTCGACTAGCTGAGTCGATCTAGACATGTGTGTCCGTCCGCCCGTCCGTCTGTCCATTATAATTTGTAAACACGATACAGGCCACAGCTATGGACCAATCTTCACGAAATTTTGCATGTAGGATGGGTTATGGCCAATGAAGACCCCTGTTGTTTTTTATAAAGATCGGTTAATATTTAGGGGATGAAATGGACCAAATACCAAATTTTTGTCGGTTTTTCGGGTCGCTCCAGAGGCCGCAGTTATGGTCCTAACATCGTGAGATTTTACATGGAGAGGGGGATTGGACCTAAGAATAAGCATGCCTGTTTTGATAAAGATCGGTCAATATTTAGCGGGTCAAATGGAACCTGACTTTTGTGTGAAAAATTACAAAATTTTTATTCTGGGGCGTATATACTTGCTCCTGAAGGAAATATACCCTAGAAGTTGATAGTATGTCCAAGAGGAGTTGTTGACCTTCAAATTGATACCAAACTTATGGCAGCATGTACTCTGATGTGGGAGTTATACGTAATTAGGTAAAGGTGACTATGTGGACGGAAATGTCGCGCTGATAGCTTTGAAATTGTACACGAACTTCCGATTATGGTCAAAGACGACGCCTATAGTTTTCGGTAAAGTTCAGATTTCATTCAGGGGGTGCAATGAACCGAAAACTTTAATTTAGTCAGATTTTCTAGTCGCTCTAGAGGCAATTATTACATGCAGAACATCACATATTTTACAAGGTGAAAGGTATCTGACCAAATACTTAGAGCGGCTGTTTAGATGAGGATCGGTCAATATTCCGAGGGTCAAATCAACCAAAACCTAAAGTTACAATTTTTTTATTTTATGTCGTAAAAATTCACTTCAAGAAAAAAAATTTGGAAAATATGCCAGGGTTAGAAAGTGAAGTTGTTGATCTATAATCGGTATTAAGGGTGCAAATATCTCGAAATACTGCCCAGGCTTAGAATATAGAACCGCAGAAAGTTTTATTTTCATGGTAGTTGTGTAGGGTATCATATGGTCGGCCCCGTCCGACTATACTGCTCCGCTCACTGGTTTAAAAATATTTTTTCAGGAACCAAGCCTTTTTGAGGCCTGGATATTTTAAAGATTATTTTTTCAGGACCAACACAAGGCATCGTTTGTTTTTAAAATGTTTTTTTCAAGGACAAACCAAAGGCATCGATTTTTTAAAGAATATTTTTTCAGGACCATTACAAGACATCGATTTTTTAAAAAACTTCTTCAGTGACCAACAAAAGGCGAGTAGATGTTAAATTGTAAACAAAGTACATGTCGCATTTATGATCCGATTTGAATGAAATTTGGCACAAGTCACTTATTTGAGCCAAGGACAAACCCTATTGAAATTGTTGAAAATCGGGTTAGATTTAGATATAGCTCCCGTATATATATTTTCGTCCGATATGGACATCAAAGTCCCTATATATCTTTTGATTTGTACGAAATTTGGCATAGGAACCTGAATTAGGTCCAGAATGATGTGTGTCAAGTTTCGTGAAAATCGGTTCAGATTTAGATATAGCTCCCATATATATTTTCGTCCGATTCTATGTAAATGGTGCACCAAAGTCCCTATATATCTTTCGATTTGCACGAAATTTGGCATAGTGTACTGAATTAGGTCCAGAATGATGTGTGTTAAATTTCGTGAAAATCGGTTCAGATTTAGATATAGCTCTCACATATATTTTCGTCCGATTTTATGTAAATGGTGCACCAAAGTCCCATATATATTTTGATTTGCACGAAATTTGGCATAGTTTACTGAATTAGGTCCTGAATGATGTGTGTTAAATTTCGTGAAAATAGGTTCAGATTTAGATGTAGCTCCCTTATATATTTTCGTCGGATTTTATGTAAATGGTGCACCAAAGTCCCCATATATCTTTCGATTTGCTCGAAATTTGGCATAGTGTACTGAATTAGGTCTAGAATGATGTGTGTTAAGTTTCGTGAAAATCGATTCAGATTTAGATATAGCTCCCATATATAGTTTCGTCCGATTTGAGGTAAATAGGGCAGCAAAGACCCCATATATCGTTCGATTTGCACGAAATTTGGCATAGAGTACTGAATTAACTCTAGAACGATGTGTTTTAAATTTTTTTGAAAATCGGTTCAGAATTAGATATTGCTCCCATATATATTTTCGTCCGATTTTATGTAAATGGTGCACCAAAGTCCCTTCATATCCTTCGATTTGCACCCCAAGTAATGACGGTCCAATATGTACTTTTATAGGTATTCATTCCGTATGGGGGACAAGGCTCGTAGATGACTAATAGATAATACAAATCCTCAACAGAAACTTCTACACACATTCACACCTCCTAAGCCCCAATCGTTCATTCACTGCTCAACACTTTCAATTGGGATGTTCTGGTCGAATGATTTTATTCTCTAGTTCGTTGTTCCTTTGTGGTTTATAATTTAATAATTTTCAAATGCGAAAAAGAAATAAATGTAGAAATTATCATTATTATTGTAGTGGCTGTTGTTGTTGTTTGGTACTGGCCGCAAATGCTTAGTAATTTTTTTTGTGGGGGGGCTTGGTTACGCTTTAAAAGAGTTATTGCAAAATTATAGGAAAGTTTTGAAAAGAAAAAAAAAACAGACAACAAAAATAACAATCATCATCCAGCATAAAAAGTTACCGATGAGGAAGAGAAATATCATAAAACCATGAAAGAAAGAAAAAAAGAAAGATGAAAAGAAAAAAAATATAAAGGAGGAAAGAACTTTAAATCCGCATGAATTCATGTGCTGCCATGAAACAAGTTTTTTTTTTTGAGTTTTTTTTTCTTACAGATTATTCGATGATTACAGGCGTGTATATGGTCATGCCGATTCTCGAAACGTTTAACATGGATAACCCCCACTCCTCGGGCGGTTTAACGTTATGTATCGCTGTTTATACGCGCACACAAAGTAAAAGTCTATGATTATATCGAAATTCTCTAAAAGTTTGGTTGTCGATTCAAATGTTGGGAAATTTTCGCATCTTTCATGGATTTGCTAAAGCATTTGAAGATATTATCAAATCATGATTTCAGCATGGAGATTAGAAAATAACATTGCTGCAGATTCTTTTGCGGATTCACCGATAATAACAATATTGGATTACACAGATTGAAAGTATTTTCTTTCAATGGCTGTGTCGTCGGTGCGGTTCTATGTGGTAATTTGCTGTTTCGAAAGAAAAGTGATATACAATTTAATTCAAAAAGACACAGTTTTCTTCTACAAGACGACCTATTCGTCTTCTATAAGAAAATGTTTTGGTATTCTGAAATTAAAACCGGAAAGGAAAGTTCAAAAGTCGGGTGGGGCCGACTATATGATACAACTTCACCACTTTGGGTACATGCAAGACATGTTAATATCTACAATATCCTGTAGATAGGACGGTCATAGAATCTTTGGAGGACCATTGAGATGAAATCGGGCCATTTACATAAAATCGAACGAAAATATATATAAGGCCTATATCAAAATCTGAACCGATTTCAACAAACCTTATCACGCATCATTTTTTTCTCAATAGCATTCGCTATGCAAAATTTTACTCAATCAGACAAATATTGGGAGTTTGGTGCATCATTCACATAAAATCGGACGAAACTATATATGGGAGCTATATTTAAATCTGAACCGATTTGAACTAAACTTCGCAGACATCAATGGGGACCTAAATCAGTACTATGTGCATAATTTTGTCTCAATTGGACAAATATTGGGAGTTTGGTGTATCATTCACAAAAAAATCGGACGAAGCTATATATGGGAGCTATATCTAAATCTGAACCGATTTTAACTAAACTTCGCAGACATCAATCTGGACCTAAATCATTACTATGTGCAAAATTTTGTCCCAATCGGACAAATATTGGGAGTTTGGTGAATCATTCACATAAAATCGGACGACTATATATGGGCAATATTGCCAATTTTTTAATATTCCATTTTCAAAAAATCAGCTTTTTTGTTTTTGTGGCACATCAATGATTTTTGGTACACATATAGAGAAAAATGTTCTGACTCCGAAACCGTTCGCGATCAAATTTTTGGTTGATGCGCGCAAAAGTTATCGAGGTTTTAATTTTGGGCATAAGAAAAAAATCTTAAAATTACGCCGTTTATTATATTTACCAAAAACGTTGATATATATCTTCCTCCGTAAAATAAGAATATGAATATATTATAAAAATCGCGAAAAAGTTGCACATCTTCGCGAAATATGAGAAAAATAATGAAAATATAGGAGATTACGTAAATATTTTCATTATATTAATGACATACACACACCTAAAAATTAATTTAAAAATATCTACATAATCTAAACACCATGGTGAATCAAATGATATCAAAATCACACAAGTCCGTGTAGCTATTTGTAAATCACAGCGACAACAAAACAAGATATTGAGGAAAATTATTTGTTTTTGGTTCGAAAAAATAATGTCATCACATTTATTTTTTTAATTGTATACAAGAAATTTCAGAAAAAAATGTTGGGGTTATTCTGCTATTTTACCCGAATTTCGCTGAAAAATTGACATATATAATAACAATCACTTTTTGTGTATAAGTATACGCCTTGCGGATTATATCAAGACCCTTCCGATAAATCTTAGGGTTCTATAAATAGGAATAAATCTTAAAATAAAATAATATTATGAAATATACATTTTAAATTGCGTCTAAGTCACGTAATTCTCAAAATCATTTGATGCGCATGCGGTTTCCAGGAAGTACTGAAGTTTATCTTCCAATCCATATATATTTTGCGAAATTTCATTTGACGGCTAAGATGTGCCGCACGTTACATTGAAGTACCCAAAAAACCGTAAAACGCGAATAATTTCCGAAAACTCCATATGTCATTAACGCGCATCCGATTTCAGTGTGCACCCAAAAAAAATTCATCGATCTATACCGATTTCAATGTGGTCCATTAAGAACCATGGATGTGCCAGCTCACACTATTTTTGAGATAAATTGCGTCTACATCGCGTAATTCTCAAAATCATTTGATGCGCATGCGGTTTCCAGGAAGTACTGAAGTTTATCTTCCAATCCATATATATTTTGCGAAATTTCATTTGACGGCTAAGATGTGCCGCACGTTACATTGAAGTACCCAAAAAACCGTAAAACGCGAATAATTTCCGAAAACTCCATATGTCATTAACGCGCATCCGATTTCAGTGTGCACCCTATAAAAATACATCGATCTATACCGATTTCAATGTGGTCCATTAAGAACCATGGATGTGCCATCACAATCTATTTTTGAGATAAATTGCGTACATCTCTCTTTCGGCTGAAGTTTTTAAAGTTCTCTTTTCGAAAAAGATCAAAATCCGTATGAGGTCATTTATTGAAGCGGAAATGATACACAGAAAACGCAAATAAATCCGCGATATTTTCAAAAACATTTTTTGCCAAATTTCGTGTTTTTGGAAGGCCAGTTCCCGCCGTTCTAGTATATGGATTTTCACGAAGAAGATTTTATATCATCCGAAACGGAAAAAACCTTATTGATCGCGGGTACCCATATCATTCAGTTGACAGATCTAAAAATTTGGCCCGAAAAATAGGTTTTTTAGAAATTTGATCGCACAAAATTCGCACCTTCGGATGAGTATTACTCTGAAGCTGTGCATGCTACATACACAAAATACCTATCAAATTACGCAGATTCGCGACTACAATAATCGTATAATCGATTTTTAGAAATTCCTGTTCGCGTATTAATGCTAGAACTAAAATTCAAAAAACACTCAAAATCGAGCTTCAAAATGTCAGCATCATTTAAAGGTAGATGCAGTTAAAATTTTGAAAAATGATACATAAGGGGCGTAGTCCCCATTTTGTTGGCTTCTAGTTTTATTTTGACACGAAGGCCGTGCAATGAGTGGCTTAGTCACAAATCGATAGAGAACATAAAAAAACTGGTTCGCCTCAACCTGTTTTTACACATTTTTTTACATTAAAGTAGACACAGCTTCCACTAAAATAAAGTTTGGAGGTCAATATCATGAGCAGTTTGCAACGACAGATCAATTAACCCAAAACTATTCACTTTTTTTCATATACTTAAGTAGTTCCCGAGTTATAAAGGTGTGAACCTCCGCTTCAGCTATGTTAAAAAATTGGCAATATTGCCCATATATATGGGAGCTATATCTAAATCTCAACCGATTCCAACAAAACTCCGCATGTGCGCTGTGCAAAATGTTGTCCCAATCGGACAAATATTGGGAGTTTGGTGCATCATTTACATAAAATCGGACGAAACTATATATAGGAGCTATATATAAATCTGAACCGATTTTCTCCAATTTCGATAAGGTTCGTCCTTGTGCCAAATAAGTGAACTGTACCAAATTGCATCCAAATCGGATCATAAATGCGACCTGTACTTTGCTAACAAAAATACATGGACGGACGGACAGGCGGACGGACGGACATGCGTAAATCGACTTAGAAAGTGATTCTATGCATATTCTCAAAAGGAACCATGGGTCTATCTCGATTCCTTTTGCCTGTTACAAAATACCCTGCACCACAGTGTGGTGTGGTGTATAAAAATTACCTTCCATGTCTATCTGGGATGGTCCGTGTGACGTATTTTTAGGTTTTCTACTGTCAAAAAGGCGTAAACGTCGAAAACGTCATATGCCTGTATAAAATATAATAAACGTAGTAAACGTCATTTATATCAATATTATCAGCATACACAGTTATTTTCAGGAATATATATTATTTTTACATATATCTGACTATTCCTTACTAGAACTGATAAAAATTTTTAAATTTTATCGAGAAGAAAATTTTGAAATTTTATATGGATTTTAGTAAAGAATGCGTAATTTCCAAATTGATTAATGGAAATAGCTATTTTGTCGAAAACCTAATGGATTTGGATAGGTTTCCGACGTTTCTGACGTATGTATTATACGTCGGAAATGTATGTCATTTACGTCACTGTTTCTGACAGGCCAAAATGTGGACCTATAAATCCAATATACAAAGTATCTGTATAAAAGATCTATCATAAATATTGTGATATGAACAAACATGCGGACAAGAATATATCCAAACGGAATTTTATTCTGTTCAAGAATTCATTATGGGGTGTCCGGCGAATATTTCGAGGTATTTTGGAGCCACTACAGATTTTTGTAGTGACCTTGAAAAACTATTCTTAAACCAGTGAGCGAAGCAGTATAGTCGGACGGGGCCGACCATATGATACCCTACCCAACTTCCTCGAAAATCTAACTTTCTGTGGTTCTATATTCTGAGCTTAGTCAATATTTCCCGATATTTAATCCATCTTGACCAACTTGAAAATATTACTAATGTTCAGTACAACTCTTCTAATTACTTGTCCAGATTCCCTTCCCTTGTGTTGTGATGTCCGGCTTTCAATTGTGGCCTATAGATCGGTCCGAAAAAAACACAAAAATTTAAGTTTTCGGTCCACTTCATTCCAAAATTATTATCTGATCATCACCGAAAATTATAGACGTTGTCCTTGACCATAACTGGAACCTCATGGAACATTTTAAAGTGATCAGCGCTATATTTCCGCCCTCCAGTGTGGTAATGGGTTACTAAATAATATCCGCACCTGTAAATATTTAAGTGTAACTCCCACATCTGAGTACATACGACAATATAATTTGTGTCAATTTAAAGGTCAACCACTCCCCTTGGATATTCTATCAACTTCTCGGGTCTATATCCTTCAGGAGTAAAAACTTTGACATTTTTTACACAAAAGTCAGGGTCCATTTGACCGCAAAAAAAATTACCGATCTTTATAAAAACAAGCATGCTATTCTTTGGCCTGATCCCCTTCTCCATGTAAAATTTCGCGATGTTCGGGTCATAATTGCTACCGACAAAGATTCAGTAATTGGCCCATTTCATCCCCTAAATATTAACCGATCTTTACCAATACAAACAATATGGGTCTTCATTGGGCAGAACCCATCCTACATGCAAAATTTCGTGAAGATTGGTCCATAAATGTGGCCTGTATCGAGTTTACAAATTATAATTGACAGACGGACGGACGGACACACATCTAGATCGACTCAGCTAGTCGAGACATGACGATCGGTATACTTAAAGGTGGGTCAAGGACCAATATTTCGCGTTACAAAGTCACAAAGCTATAATACCCTGACAACATAGTTTTGTAAGGTATAAAAACTCCACGCCTCCTAGGTACCTTGAGAAACTATTCTTAAAAAACTCCACGCCTCCTTGGGACCTTGAGAAACTATTCTTAAAAAACTCCACGCCTCCTAGGGACCTTAAGAAACTATTCTTAAAAAACTCCATGCCTCCTAGGGACCTTGAGAAACTATTCTTAAAAAACTCCACGCCTCCAGGGAATTGAGAAACTATTCTTAAAAAACTCCAAGCCTCCTAGGGACCTTGAGAAACTAATCTTAAAAAACTCCACGCCTCCTAGGGACCTTGAGAAACTATTCTTAAAAAACTCCACGCCTCCTAGGGACCTTGAGAAACTATTCTTAAAAAATCCACGCCTCCTAGGGACCTTGAGAAACTATTCTTAAAAAACTCCACGCCTCCTAGGGACCTTGAGAAACTATTCTTAAAAAACTCCACGCCTCCTAGGGACCTTGAGAAACTATTCTTAAAAAACTCCACGCCTCCTAGGGACCTTGAGAAACTATTCTTAAAAAACTCCACGCCTCTTAGATACCTTGAAAAAATATTCTTTAAAAAATCCGCGCCTTGTGCTGGTCCTTAAAAAAATATTCTTTAAAAAACCGCGCCTTGTGCTGGTCCTTCAAAAAAAATTATTTAAAAAATCCGCCCCTTGTGCTGGTCCTTGAAAAAATATTCTTTAAAAAATCCGCGCCTTGTGCTGGTCCTTGAAAAAAAATATTATTTAAAAAATCCGCGCCTTGTGCTGGTCCTTGAAAAAAAAATATTATTTAAAAAATCCGCGCCTTGTGCTGGTCCTTGAAAAAAAAAATATTATTTAAAAAATCCGCGCCTTGTGCTGGTCCTTGAAAAAATATTCTTTAAAAAATCCACGCCTTGTGCTGGTCCTTGAAAAAAAAGATTCTTTAAAAAATCCACGCCTTGTATTGGTCCCTGAAAAAAGATTCTTTAAAAAATCCACGCCTTGTATTGGTCCACGCCTTGTAATAATATTGATGGTCCAGGCTTCGGATCGTCCCAAAAACATAATCTTTAAAAAATTCACTCTTCTTGGGGTCCTGAAGGCTCCTAATGGCAGATAGCAAATCTATCCATAATTTTGCCCAAGTCTCTCCTGAACTCCCTGTATTTGCAAACCCCAAAATACGCAGACACACACAATTTATTGCCTTTGTTCTTCATCGGTTTATTTTTGGCTGATTATTGTCTATTTTATAACTTGTCCCCTCCTCTCCCTCTCTCTCTCCCTTACATTCAGATCATCTTTTTCTTTCACATGCATTTTAGTTTAAAGCTCAATGGTCTACCTTGCAAGCTGGTAACTTACAAATAAAAAATGTTTTTATGGTCCGGCAGTTATAGCTACGTTCCAAAAAGAGATTTTCTTTTTTTCTTCTTCTTGTTTTCATCATGGTTTTTGGTGTCACTGCAAGTTCTCAAGTGGCCTTCAAGTGTCGTAGATATATACATACATATGCCTGTTTGTTGTTGTTGTTTTTTCTTTGAGAATGGTGAAAATATGTTCGCATAAAAAACCGATTTTTTTGTTGATAGTGGACATTCGGAGGCAAACCCGTCCTCAAATTACACCCCATTCTTATAAGCGGTTTTCTTAGATGCTGCAAATGTCGGATGGCAAAAAAACAGAAAACACACACATACATATGTATATACACACAAAATCTCAACGACATTTCGCATCTTGTGATGTGTCTGTCTTGTCGATTTTTTTCATCGATTTTCCCCGTTGTTGTCAACGACGTCCGCGTATCGATATCTTGTGTGGCTACAGGTTTTCCTTGTCGTTGTGTCGCCAAACAGAACATGTCTAATCAAAACCAAAAACAACAACAACAACAAAAAACAGAAAAACATATTTATTTATTGTAGTTTTTCTTCTTTTTTTCTCGCCGATGAAAAGCTTAAAAGTAGGTTTGTACTGACATTTGTCAAATCGAAATCGTGAAAGTTTTTCATAACTTTCTTAAATTCCTGGAGGGTAACAAAAAAATGTCTACAGTATTTTTTAATTTATTTTTTTTTAATTTGGGAAATGATATGGAATTCTAGATGTTAATTTTCATGATCCCGCACAGGTGTGGATTTGGAGTCGTGGATTTTTAAAAGAATATTTTTTCAAGCTCTAAGAGAGGTGTGGATTTTTTAAAGAATATTTTTTCAAGCTTTAAAAGAGGCGAGGGGTTGGCGTAGAGGATAAAGAATCACGATCTGCGAATCTGCACTTGGAATGTGCGCACGTTGTACAAAACAAGCGCGGTGTTCCCTTTGGCGGATGTATTCAAGAAGTACAAAGCTGATATTATTAGCTTACAGGAAATGCGATGGAAAGGGACTGGCGTAAGTAAATCAGATGATTACGCCCTGTATTATAGCTGCCATGAAACCAGACATTAATTTGGCTGCGGATTTATTGTTAATAGGAGCATAAAATAAATCGTCTCGAGTACATAAGCGAATTGCTATAGTACATATAAAAGCGAAGTTCTTCTACATCTGTCTCATTTGCGCCCATGCTCCGACCGAAGATAAAGATGAACAGACCAAAGACATAATTTACGAGCGCCAAGAAACAGCATATGACCGTTGCCCTGGCCATAACATTAAAATTCTGCTAGGAGATTTTAATGCAAAAATCGGAAGGGAAAATATATTTGGTCCCACCGTCGGAAAATTCAGCCATCACGAAGAAACATCCGTCAACGGCATGAGGTTGATTGACTTCGCGGCAGCAAAAAACATGATAGTTAGCAGCACCAGATTCAAGCATCTCGATATACACAAGGCCACCTGGATTTCTCCTGATCAAGCAACGAGAAATCAAATCGATCATGTTGTGATAGACGGAAGGCATTCGTCCAGTGTTTTAGACGTCCGATCGATCCGAGGAGCGAATATCGATTCGGACCATTACCTTGTGGCAGCCAAGTTACGCACCCGTCTCAATGTAGCAGCAAAGGTGCCATCTAATGTAACACGGAAATTTGACGTCGAAAAGCTGCAAACACAACAGATAGCAGAAGCCTACTCCGCTCAACTTACACAACTGCTTGACGAAAGCACCCCTTGTCCCGATAATAATATAGAAGAACAGTGGCAGAGAATTGCCCACTCCCTACAAACTGCAGCAAAAGCAAAGCTTGGGTACCAAAGACCACCATCAAGAAATCTATGGTACGATCAGGAGTGTTGTAATGCTACTGTTATGAAAAACGCAGCGTATAGGGCAACCCTGCAGACAGTAGGAACACGTAATGCGATGGAGGACTATCGAGAGAAAAGTAGAGAGGAGAAACGTATTTTCAGAAAAAAGAAGAAAGAACAAGAAAAACGTGAGCGTGAGCAAATCGAGATGTACAGGAGTCAGAATGAAGTCCGAAGGCTCTGCTGCAGGCACATCCTCCTGTAGAGATAAAGAAGGAAACCTGGTGACAGATACAAACAAAGTGCTAAAGATCTGGAAGGAGCATTTTGAAAAACTTCTGGTATCAAATAGTAGCGGTGAAGAGGATACCCCAGAACCAATAAGAGATGACGGTATAGAGTGTATATCACCTAGCCAAGATGAGGTCAGAATAGCAATCAATCGGCTGAAGAATAATAAAGCAGCAGATGCCAATGGGTTACAAGCCGAACTATTCAAGACTGGTGGTCAGATGCTGGTAAGGAACATGCTCCAGCTGATTAGTACAAGTTGGCTAGAAGAATGCATGCCCCATGATTGGAACCTCAGCATCCTGTGTCCCGTGCACAAAAAAAGGAGACAAGATGATATGTGCCAACTATAGAGGAATAAGTCTCCATCCCATCGCATATAAAGTGCTATCCAGCGTGCTGTGTGAACGACTTAAGCCAATGGTCAATGGCATTATTGGACCATACCAATGCGGCTTCAGGCCTGGCGAATCCACCATTGACGAGATTTTCACTCTGCGCCAAATCCTGGAAAAGACCCACGAAAAACACATCGACACATACCACCGCATTCGACAGCCCTATCCGTTTAAAGCCATGTCGACGTTTGGCATTCCTGCAAAATTAATACGGCTATGCAGGATAACTTTAAGTGGCACAAGGTCAGCAGTTAAAGTAGGAAAGGGCCTATCGGAGCCCTTCAATACCGAACGAGGATTCAGTCAAGGTGACACTTTGTCGTATGATCTTTTTAACATCCTACTGGAGAAGGTCATACGAGAGGCCGAACTGAACAAAAATGACACTCTGTACACCAAACAACACATGTTACTCGCCTACGCCGATGACATCGACATAATGGATCGAACATTGAGAGCTGTAACTGCCACTTTTGAACAATTTGAAAAGGAGTTTGCCAAAGTGGGTCCGGCAGTAACCGGCGAGAAGACCAAGCTAATGGTATCAACGCGCAAAACGTCCAGTAGACTCGGACCAACTGTGGAACTTGAGAACTACAGCTTCGAGGTAGTCAAAGATTTTATATACCTTGGTACCGCTAAGCAGTTTAGAAACAAGGCCACCCGCCCGCCAAACCAAACTCACATTTTACAAGACGCTGACACTACACGTGCTGTTATATGGATTTGAAGCATGGGTACTTGCGCAAGCAGATTACGCAACTATTGGAGTGTTTGAGAGAAAAATTCTCCGAATGATCTATGGGCCGATCTGCGTTGACGGTGAATATCGCCATCGAATGAACCATGAGTTGTACCAGCTATTCTCGGACATCGATATTGTTAGACGTATTGAGCTGCAGCGACTACGTTGGCTAGGTCATGTTGTGATAATGGATGAAGATGCCCCAGACCAAAAGGCATATAAAAGCGAACCAGCTGATGGCCACGAATAAGGTGGAAAACCCAAGTGGAAGACAACATTGCCGAATATGGCCCTTCAAATTAGAAAAACTACGCGCCTGGAAATCGTTTTTAAGCTCGGCTTATGGAACGAAAGTTCTGTCACAGGCCAGCTAAGTAAGTAAAATACCGGTGGATTTTCTTTAAAGAATATTTTTGCAAGGTCTCTATTTTTTTAACTCTGTCTCTGATTCAGAAAAAAACTGTACCTACCAACGACATACTTTTATAAATTACATTCCTTATTTATTTAAATATACTTGTACATACATATACATATAAGATGTTAATATGTATGTGTGCCTCTTCGACCAAACTATATGAAATTGTTGTTTATGCATTGCAGTCATGCCTCATTAAAAGGTGTTCATTAAAAGTCACTTGAAACGAGTTGGTAATTGTTGATTATTTTTTTTTGTTCTTCCCCCTGCATTGTCTTCTTCTGTCCCTCTCCCTCACTGTATTTAAACTTAATGTTCCGCTAGGCACTCTTCTTTGGTTCAGTTAAATGTTTTTCATTCAAGTGTTTTTTTTTTTTTGGTTCCATATGAAAAGAAGAAAAAAACTTCACATATCTTGCAGAGAACCACTTTAGCACAATACCTTGTCCGCTCAACCTGCCTTCCCCTCTCCTACTTCGATATTGTGGCGATATGATGTGTTTTTGTATTCGCAATGTTTTGTATAAAATCACAATAAATAAATTTTAATTGCTCGTTCGAGTCAAACCTTTGAGAGAGAACAAAAAAGAAACCGCACCACACTTTTGTTCGGAATTCGTTTTATTTTTTTCAATGAAATCGGTTTAAAATTTTGCAATAAAAAATAATAATGAAAATAATTTTCATTATATTTGTGATTTATATAATAAAAAATTATATATTAATTGTTGAAGCACTTGAAAGTGTTTTGAATAGGTGTGGGAGTTTCAATTTCTTTTTATACCCTCCAACATAGTATGGAGGATATATTAGTTTTGTTTTTCCGTTTGTAACGCATCGAAATAATCATTTCCGACCCTATAAAGTACATATATTTTTGATCAGCGTAAAATTCTATGTCCGTCTGTCCGTCCCTCTGTTGTAATCACTCTAGCGTCTAAACGAATTGACATAGAACTTCAAAATTTTGCATAGAGTCGTCTTTTGTCTGCAGGCAGGTCAAGTTCGATGATGGGCTATATCGGTCCACGTTTAGGCATAGCTCCCATATAAGGGAACCCCCGAATTTTCAGTATTTCGGGGTTCTTGAGCTCGTTTTTCAACCGAATTCGCTGAAATTTTGGTAAAATGGGTTCTTTTTGGATACCAAATTTCTCCACCGAAAATTATAAATATAGGTCCACTTTTTCTGGTAGCCCCCATAGGACGGTACCTCTCAATTTTCAGTTTTTGTGGGGTTTTGACCGGATTTTTTCACCGAATTGGCTGTAATTTGGTACTTTGAGTTCTTATTGGGTATCAAATCTCTCCACAAAAAACTATAAATATAGGTCCATTTTTTCGGGTAGCCCTCATATAAGGGTACCACCAATTTTCGGTATTTTGGGATTCTTGAGCCCGTTTTTCAACCAAATTCGCTGAAATTTGGTACTTTGACTTCTTATTGGGTATCAAATCTCTCCACTAAAAATTTTAAATATAGGTCAATTTTTTCGGGTAGCCCCCATATAAGGGTACCCTCCAATTTTCAGTATTTTGGGGTTCTTGAGCACAGTTTTCAACCGAATTCGCTGTAATTTGGTATTTTGTAGTCGTATATGGTAACAAATCTTCCTACCAAAAATTATTAATATTCACCCCCTTTTTTAGGGGTAGTCCCCTTATAACCCCCTTTTTATACCCTTCACCACACTGTGGTACAGGGTATTGTGTCGTTGTGCATATGTTTGTAACAGGCAAAAGGAATTGAGATAGACCCATGGTTCCTTTTGAGAATATGCATAGAATCACTTTCTGAGTCGATTTATGCATGTCCGTCCGTCCGTCTGTCTGTCTGTGCATGTTAAATTGTAAACAAAGTACAGGTCGCATTTATGATCCGAATTGGATGAAATTTGGCATAGGTCACTTATTCGGCCCAAGGACGAACCCTATTGAAATTGGGAAAAATCGGTTCAGTTTTAGATATAGCTCCCATATATATATTTAACCGATTTAATGTAAACGGTCCCTATATATCTTTCGATTCGGACGAAATTTGGTACAGCCTAATCATTTAGGTCTAGAATGATGTCTGCCAAGTTTCATGAAAATCGGTCCAGATTTAGATATAGCTCCCATATATAGTTTCGTCCGATTTCATGTAAATGGTGCCCAAAGTCCCTATATATCCTTCGATTTGCACTAATTAGGCATAACGTACTGAATTGAGCCTAGAGTGATGTCTGCCAAGTTTCGAAAAAATCGGTCCAGATTTAGATATAGCTCCCATATATAGTTTCGTCCGATTTCATGTAAATGGTGCCCCAAAGTCCCTATATATCATTCGATTTGCACGATATTTGGCATAACATACTGAATTGATCCTAGAATAATGCCTGCCATGCTTCGAGAAAATCGGTCCAGATTTAGATATAGCTCCCATATATAGTTTCGTCCGATTTCATGTAAATGGTGCACCAAAGTCGCTATATATCTTTCGATTTGCACGAAATTTGGCATAACGTACTGAGTTGAGCGTAGAGTGATGTCTGCCTTGTTTCGCGAAAATCGGTCCAGATTTAGATATAGCTCCTTTTTATTATAGATTGATTTTAAGTAATTGACGCACCAAGGAACCAATAGGCTGATAAGAACAAAACGTTCTGAAATTACTATAACCTAACCTGTGACACGTTTGTTTGAAATCGCTTAATATTTGAATAGAGCTTCCATATATATTTTCGCCCGATTTCAAGTAAATTGGGCATCAAACTCCTCATGTAGTCAGATTGACATCAAATTTTGCACAACTTACAAAATTGAGCATAGAATTACATAGTTGCGTTTTCTAGAAATACAGACATAGCCCAACGGATGACCTATTTATATTTGTTTAAAGTCGATTTACATACTTTATGGATAGATCTAGGTAGATTCACATTTAGATAAATATCACATATTTTATTTCATCCAATTTCATGTTAATAGTCCTGTTTAATATGCCCATAGTAGTGAAGGGTATCATATAGTCGGCCCCGTCCGACTTTACTACTTTCCTTACTGGTTTATATTAAAATAGTTATCTGATTTGTTCCGTGTGTTGAAGTTTGTATTTGGTGTACATAATGGTTTACATAAATCTGTTTGTAGAATTATCGGTATATGCCCACTTTTTGGTATGTTCCCTATATTTTCATTGCATGTATTTGTCAGTACAACTATGGTGGAGGGTATTCAAAGTTGGGCCCGGCCGAACTTAACGCTTTTTCACTTGTTTATATTAAAATAGTTAGCGGATTTTTTCCGTGTATTGGGGTTATCACATATAGCTGTATTCCACCATAGTAGGGGGATATTCGGTAGACGAAATTTTCAGTTCATAGCCCACATAGTACGGAATTCTAAAACGATTTAGTTATATGTTGTAATAATTTTGCTCTCGGAGGATATCGACATAAAAACTAAAACGTGAGGTTTGAGAATGAACTTTATTGACCCGCATTTAGGACCAGGTCCTATATAAAACATCCTTCCTATTTTATATTTAGGGTGATGGACGGTATTGGGATTCAAAACTAAAATATTAGCTTGGAACTTGAGCTACATAGGCCCTTAATTAGGCCTAACCCCTTATATCATGAAAACACCAAGTAGTTGCTAATTCCTACACAATTTTGTCGATATTGTTCCCGCTTTAGAATGCCTCATATATAATATTGCCCTCTAAATTGGAGTATTTTCAGCATTTTATACACATGTTTCGCCGTACCATGCGTTAATAATATATGTCAACATTTTAGGGTTTTGAGATTTTAAGGAAAACCCCCATTGAAATTGATGAATTTTCTATTTGGTTTACAACATTTTCATTTCAAAAATTTTGTCAGTATTTCTATGGTGGAGGGTATCCAAAGTTCGGCCCGGCCGAACTTAACGCTTTTTTACTTGTTTTTTTTTCATTTTAAATTTCGCCATGGTGAAGGGGACAGCTCTGTATCTCCCCACTTCCAATAGCATACCTCCAATTAAAAATAAAAAAATATTTCCTTTCGTTCAATTCGGCCATTCTAAATTAAAGCATCGATTGGATTAAAACAATATTTTAACTACCAAAAAATTCGATTTCAAAATTTTTTCTAGATTTTTTTTCTAAAATTATGGCATTTCAAATACCTAAGATATTTCGAATACTAAAATTCCTTTTTTTTTAAATGAACATTTTCTTGGTTTATTTATTTGTTTGTTTTTGTAATCAGATATTTTGTGTGCATAAATTAAATCCAAGACAAATTACGTTGATGGAATTTGTAATTAGCTGCTAATATTTTCATGAGCTATGAAATAAACGTTGAGGCCTAAAAAAAATTTCGAAAAAATGCATTTTTTTACTTACCCCCAAAAGAATGTGGTGGTGATTTGGTTTTTTGTTTGGAATTCTGAAAATAAATTTTAAAAAAAATCGTTAAAAATAAAGACAACACAAAAAACATTACCTAGAACACACACAGTTTTGTGTGTGTGTATGTGTTTAAGTACTAAAACAAAAGACTTAAGCGCCAAACTTGGTTCAACCATTCAACCATCCCAGTGAAGTTAAAAGTCAATGTCACTCATACCCCTTCTCCTCTCCCCACACATTAGTCAGTCGTTTAATTTCATTAAAGGTTAAATGTGAAAAAGGTCATAACTATTTAAAAACACAATGCAATAAATTATAACGAGAATAAAAATTACATGCAGGCAAATGTCAGATGTTAAATAGAGACAATAAGCAATGACAAAAAATTAAAAAAAAAAATCAGAATAATTTCTCAAGGCCCCTCTAGACGAAAATTTTTGAAAGAATATTTTTTCAAAGAACAAAAAAGGCGCGGATTTTTAAAAGATTGTTTTTCAAGGTCTATAGGAGGCGTGGATTTTTAAAAAATTATTTTTCAAGGTCTATAGGAGGCGTGGATTTTTAAAAAATTATTTTTCAAGGTCTATAGGAGGCGTGGATTTTTAAAAGATTATTTTTCAACGACTATAGGAGGCGTGGATTTTTTAAACGGTTATTTTTCAAGGTCTATAGGAGGCGTGGACTTTTACAAGATTATTTTTCAAGGTCTATTGGAGGCGTGGATTTATAAAATATTATTTTTCAAGGTCTATTGGAGGCGTGGATTTATAAAAGATTATTTTTCAACGACTATAGGAGGCGTGGATTTTTTAAAAGATTATTTTTCAACGTCTATAGGGACGTGGATTTTTAAAAGATTATTTTTCAAGGTCTATAGGAGGCGTGGATTTTTAAAATATTATTTTTCAAGGTCTATCGGAGGCGTGGATTTTTAAAAGATTATTTTTCAAGGTCTATAGGAGGCGTGGACTTTTAAAAGATTATTTTTCAAGGTCCATAGGAGGCGTGGATTTTTAAAAGATTATTTTTCAACGACTATAGGAGACGCGGATTTTTAAAAGATAATTTTTCAAGGTCTATAGGAGGCGTGGATTATTAAAAAATTATTTTTCAAGGTCTATAGGAGGCGTGGATTTTTAAAAAATTATTTTTCAAGGTCTATAGGAGGCGTGGATTTTTAAAAGATTATTTTTCCAGGTCTATAGGAGACGTGGATTATTAAAAAATTATTTTTCAAGGTCTATAGGAGGCGTGGATTTTTAAAAAATTATTTTTCAAGGTCTATAGGAGGCGTGGATTTTTAAAAAATTATTTTTCAAGGTCTATAGGAGGCGTGGATTTTTAAAAAATTATTTTTCAAGGTCTATAGGAGGCGTGGATTTTTAAAAAAATATTTTTCATGGTCTATAGGAGGCGTGGACTTTTAATTGTTATTTTAAATAAATTATTCTTTACAAATCCACGCCTTCCATAGGCCATGAAAAAACCAGTAAGGAAAGTAGTAAAGTCGGACGGGGCCGACCACCACTTTGGGTATTTCTACATATGTATCCGAAAAGACGTCGCCTTTTTGAAGGAATTTTGACATAAAATTGAACGAACTTAAATATTTGATATTTATGTCTTTCTGGAACCTATGCTAATTTTCATTTCATTTGGGCACGTTTAGAGTCGTTTGCGCACAGTGGGACAGATTTGTGTAAATCGATTTGAAGCAAATTTGACACACGCTATTCGGTATGCTGCACTGTTTAAAATTTAATCTCAATCAGAAACATATTGATTATTTGGTGTACAATAAACATAAATAAGTCGAAATTAAATATGGAAGCTACGATATATCTATCGATTTGAAGCAACCTTGCTAGACATTAATTTATATTAATTTCAGTACGGCCTAGCTGTGGATCTTCACAGCACAATTTACTTAAAATCGGACGAAAATATATATAGGAGGTGTAGACATCATTCTAGACATTATTCAATACGCTATGCCACAATTCGTGCAAATCAAATGATTTTCAGGAACTTTGGTGCGCCATTTACCTAAAATCGGGCGAAACTATATATGGGAGCTATATATAAATTTGAACCGATTTTCACGAAACTTTGCACACACCATTCTAGCGCTAATTCAGTAGGCTATACCAAATTTCGTGCAAATCAAATGATTTTCAGGGACTTTGGTGCGCCATTTACCTAAAATCGGGCGAAACTATATATGGGAGCTATATCTAAATCTGAACCGATTTTCGCGAAACTTAGCACACATAATTCTAGACCTTATTCATTACGCTATACCAAATTTCGTGCAAATCGGACGATATATAGGGACTTTTGTACACCATTTACTTTAAATCGGGCGAAACTATATATGGGAGCTATATCGTAATCTGAACCGATTTTCACGAAACATAGCACACATCATTATAGACCTAATTCGGTAGGCTTTGGTGCACCATTTACCTAAAATCGGGCGAAAATATATATGGGAGCTATATATAAATCTGAACCGATTTTCACGAAACTTGGCACACGTCACTATAGGCTCAATTCAGTTCGCAGTGCCAACTTTCGTGCAAATCGGATGATATATAGGGACTTTGGTGTACCATTTACATTAAATCGGACGAAAATATACATGGGAGCTATAGCTAAATCTGGGCCGATTTCCAGGAAACTTTACAAACATCATTCTAGACCTTATTCTGTACACTATGCCAAATTTCGTGCAAATCGAAAAATATATAGGGACTTTGGCACACCATCTACCTTAAATCGGACGAAAATATATATGGGAGCTTTATTTAAATTTGAACTGATTTTTCCAAATATCAATCTGGTTGGTCCTTGGACCGAATAAGTGACCTATGCCAAATATCAGCCAATTTGAATCGTAAATGCGACCTGTACTTTGTTATACCCTACACAACAATGTTGTCAGGGTATTATAGCTTTGTGCAGCCCCAAGAGTTTGTAACGCCGCGAAATATTGGTCCTAGACCCACCTTTAAGTATACCGATCATCATATCTCGACTAGCTGAGTCGATCTAGACATGTGTGTCCGTCCGTACGTCCGTCTGTCCATTATAATTTGTAAACACGATACAGGCCACAGTTATGGACCAGTCTTCACGAAATTTTGCATATAGGATGGGTTTTGCCCAATGAAGACCCCTATTGTTTTTGGGAAAGATCGGTAAATATTTAGGAGATGAAATAGACCAAATACTTAATTTTTGTCCGTTTTCTGGTCGCTCCAGAGGTCGGAAAGTTTGCCCGAACATCGCGAAATTTTACATGGAGAAGGGAATCAGGCCATAGAATAATCATGCCTGTTTTGATAAGGATTGGTCAATATTTAGCGGGTCAAATGGACCCTAACTTTTGTGTATATTTGCCAATGAAGGACCTAGGCCCGAAAACTTTATAGTATGTTCAAGAGGAGTGGTTGACCTTTAAATTGATACCAATTTTATGGTCGTATGTACTCAGATGTGGGAGTTACACTTAAAGTTACATACTGAGATATTATTAAGTAACCCATTGCCACACTAGAGGGCGGAAATATAGTGCTGATCGCTTTTCGAAATTTTCCATGAGATTCCAGTTATGGTCAATGACAACGCCTATAATTTTCGGTGATGATCAGATAATAATTTTGGGGTGAAACGGAACGAAAACTTAATTTTTTTGTGTTTTATTTTCGAGTCGTAACCCACGGTAAAAAGAATCTGGACAAGTACAGTCCTCGTCTACTGAATATTTGAAATATTTGTTGACATCTAATCGGTCAAGAGGGTGCAAATATCCCGAAAAATTGCCCATGCTCAGAATATACATCCATAGAAATTTAGATTTTCGTGGAAGTTGTGTAGGGTATCATATGGTCGGCCCCGTCCGACTATACTGCTCCGCTCACTGGTTTACAATTTAACATCGACAGACAGACGGACGGATGGACGGACATGCATAAATCGACTCAGAAAGTTATTCCATGCATATTCTCAAAAGGCCTGTCTGTTACAAACATATGCATAGAGACATAATACCCTGTACCACAGTGTGGTGAAGGGTATAAAAAGCCTTTTACTCCTTGGGAGAATATTCTTTTACAAATCTATGATTTCTGTAACCCTGTGGAAAAAATTTTCAATATTTTGAATATTCAATATTCCATCAATAATAAAATTTAATGCGATTTATTTTGTAATTTAATAAGACACAAAATACTTCCCATATATATAAAACGTGAATAATTTTTGCTCAAAACCACCATCAAATAAATTAATGTAAATATCTCAATATTTTTTTTATAATTAGTAAAATTGTATTCGTTTGTTGTTGTTGTTTTAAGACAACATAAGAAACTTGTTTTTTTTTCCTCAAATCTAATATCAATAAGTAAAACAAGTAAACGACACGACGGAGAAGTCAGCCACCACAATAAATGAGTGCCAAAGGTGATTGGTGTTTTACAAAAATATCAATCAAATGAGGCAATGTTTGTTGTTGTTTTTTATTATTATTAAAAAAAACTACCACAAAATATTCATAAGAAAATAAAACAAACAACATAAGTTAAAAATATGTGGAATTTGTGCTTTTAATTTGAGTGCTTTATTACTTTGAATAGATGGATGGATGGATGGATGGTTGAATGCCTGGGTGACTGTTTTTTTTTCTGCCAATGCCGGTTTGCCGAATAAAACAAAGCAAAGGCCTAAATGGCATTTTTATGATTTGCCTAATTTTTATCTTTAATGTTGAACAGACGAAAAACAAACACACACACTCACATTGATACAAATCAATATTCATGTGTTATATAAATTATCATCTAACCATTAATGGCTATTAATTATGATAAATTGTTCTAAAGTAATGAATGAAAATTAATATGTTGGTGGTGTTGGCACATAATGAGCTATTGTTTTAGATTTTTAATCCATAATCAATTTTTGAAGGAAGGGAGTTAGGAAATTGTGGTCAAATTCCAAAAAAAAATCAATTCCAAACAAAAAAACTAAAGACTTAAGACACATACTTACAGTAGTGATCCATTGACATGATTGTACCATGTATGTGTCTTAAGTCTTTTGTTTTCATTTATAATATTGCAACACATCATATCTAAAGATTTAAAGATATATTTTATTGGTCCTGCCTACTGATTTAATATTTGTTTAATCAAACAATTATTTTAAAAACGCCTAAACAAAATCGATAAAAAATAATAATAACCACGTGGGTTGCAGTGTGGTCAAATATAATACTTAAAGTCATTCATAAACAGATGTCTAAACCATTTGATTCGGTTTCTATGCTAATAATCGTTTAAGATCATTGACATAAATCGAACAACAATAACAATAAATATAAGATGTATGAAAAAAGGTGTAAATGTTGGCCTCATTTCTAACACCATCCAATAAATAATAGAACCTTAAAAATGCCGAAAATGGTGTGGAACTAATATAATCAAAACGCAGAACGTTGAAATAATTCGTTCAAGGCCTATAGAAGGCGTGGATATTTAAAGAGTCATTTTTACAAGGCCTACAAGGTGTATAAAAGGTGTGGATTTTTAGGGAATAATTTTTTCAAGGCGTGGATTTTTAAATAATAATTTTTTCAAGGCCTATAGAAGGCGTGGATTTTTAAAGAATAATTTTTTTCAAGGCGTGGTTTTTAAAGAATAATTTTTTTCAAGGCGTGGATTTTTAAAGAATAATTTTTTTCAAGGCGTGGATTTTTAAAGAATAATTTTTTTCAAGGCGTGGATTTTTAAAGAATAATTTTTTTCAAGGCGTGGATTTTTAAAGAATAATTTTTTTCAAGGCGTGGATTTTTAAAGAATAATTTTTTTCAAGGCGTGGATTTTTAAAGAATAATTTTTTTCAAGGCGTGGATTTTTAAAGAATAATTTTTTTCAAGGCGTGGATTTTTAAAGAATAATTTTTTTCAAGGCGTGGATTTTTAAAGAATAATTTTTTTCAAGGCGTGGATTTTTAAAGAATAATTTTTTTCAAGGCGTGGATTTTTAAAGAATAATTTTTTTCAAGGCGTGGATTTTTAAAGAATAATTTTTTTCAAGGCGTGGATTTTTAAAGAATAATTTTTTTCAAGGCGTGGATTTTTAAAGAATAATTTTTTTCAAGGCGTGGATTTTTAAAGAATAATTTTTTTCAAGGCGTGGATTTTTAAAGAATAATTTTTTTCAAGGCGTGGATTTTTAAAGAATAATTTTTTTCAAGGCGTGGATTTTTAAAGAATAATTTTTTTCAAGGCGTGGATTTTTAAAGAATAATTTTTTTCAAGGCGTGGATTTTTAAAGAATAATTTTTAAGGCGTGGATTTTTAAAGAATAATTTTTTTCAAGGCGTGGATTTTTAAAGAATAATTTTTTTCAAGGCGTGGATTTTTAAAGAATAATTTTTTTCAAGGCGTGGATTTTTAAAGAATAATTTTTTTCAAGGCGTGGATTTTTAAAGAATAATTTTTTTCAAGGCGTGGATTTTTAAAGAATAATTTTTTTCAAGGCGTGGATTTTTAAAGAATAATTTTTTTCAAGGCGTGGATTTTTAAAGAATAATTTTTTTCAAGGCGTGGATTTTTAAATCCACGCTTTATTGATGCTGGTCTTTTAAAAAAATATTCTTTTAAAAATCCACGCCTTATTCAAGCTGGTCCTTGAGAAAATATTCTTTTTAAAATCCACGCCTTATTGATGGTGGTCCTTAACAAAAAAAAACTTTAAAAAATTCACGACTAATACAATATGGTCCTTTAAAAAAATATTCTTTTAAAAATCCACGCCTTATTGATGCTGGTCTTTTAAAAATCCATGCCTTTTGTGGTCCTTGAAATAATATTCGTGAAAAAACCACACCTATCTTAGTCCTTAAAAAAGTATTTTTTACATAGTCCACGTTTATAAGTATTTATTAGAAAAAATAATCTACAAAGTAGCAATAGTAATCGCCACCGAAATATTTTGGTTTAATCACCTTCTCCCCACCTCAATACCACTAATATGTTGGCTAAATAGCATGAGCACACATCCATACGTACCTGCACAAATGACTGCCGCCATATGGTTATATCCGCACCAGAAAATATAAAAAAACATTGAACGTCGTCAGTTCATAGCCTCTGGCTACCTATTCGTCTGTCGCAAAAGTGATGAGGTATTTAAGTCAAAATTGTGCAAACATTTGCAAAAAAAAAAAAAAAAAAATGAAAGAAAATAAAAAAACATTCACACAACATTTAACGGTCAATGCGGCTAATCTATAGCCGCCTGTGTTTTAGCTGCCCCGGCAGCCGCTGACAGCTTAAACATAATTATTACACGGTCTTTCTACACTTAATCAGCGAAAATTAAATCATTTGCAATGTCCAAAATGTTTTGCTATTTTTGGGGCTTCCTCTACTAGCCAGCCTTGCAGCCAGAGAGCACGCTTTACGATTGCAATAAAACAATTAGCCCCAGAGCTAGAGCTCTAACGAAATGCTGCTCTAATTAAAGCCATTTTATTCGAAATAATTAGTTGAAGGTGATGTTGTATGGTTTTTGTTGGCCTTTTGTGCACTTTTGACCGGTGGATTACTAGCAACATTTGATTTTTTGTTAGTAGATTTAGATGGCATGTAAATTAACAAAAAAAAATCTTTATAAAATCCACGCCTTGTTTGGGCCTTGAAAAAATATCCACGCCTTGTTTGGGCCTTGAAAAAATATCCACGCCTTTTTTGGCCTTGAAAAAATATTCTTTAAAAATATCCACGCCTTGTTTGGGCCTTGAAAAAATATTCTTTAAAAAATCCACGCCTTGTTTGGGCCTTGAAAAAATATTCTTTAAAAAATCCACGCCTTGTTTGGGCCTTGAAAAAATATTCTTTAAAAAATCCACGCCTTGTTTGGGCCTTGAAAAAATATTCTTTAAAAAATCCACGCCTTGTTTGGGCCTTGAAAAAATATTCTTTAAAAAATCCACGCCTTGTTTGGGCCTTGAAAAAATATTCTTTAAAAAATCCACGCCTTGTTTGGGCCTTGAAAAAATATTCTTTAAAAAATCCACGCCTTGTTTGGGCCTTGAAAAAATATTCTTTAAAAAATCCACGCCTTGTTTGGGCCTTGAAAAAATATTCTTTAAAAAATCCACGCCTTGTTTGGGCCTTGAAAAAATATTCTTTAAAAAATCCACGCCTTGTTTGGGCCTTGAAAAAATATTCTTTAAAAAATCCACGCCTTGTTTGGGCCTTGAAAAAATATTCTTTAAAAAATCCACGCCTTGTTTGGGCCTTGAAAAAATATTCTTTAAAAAATCCACGCCTTGTTTGGGCCTTGAAAAAATATTCTTTAAAAAATCCACGCCTTGTTTGGGCCTTGAAAAAATATTCTTTAAAAAATCCACGCCTTGTTTGGGCCTTGAAAAAATATTCTTTAAAAAATCCACGCCTTGTTTGGGCCTTGAAAAAATATTCTTTAAAAAATCCACGCCTTGTTTGGGCCTTGAAAAAATATTCTTTAAAATATCCACGCCTTGTTTGGGCCTTGAAAAAATATTCTTTAAAAAATCCACGCCTTGTTTGGGCCTTGAAAAAATATTCTTTAAAAAATCCACGCCTTGATTGGGCCTTGAAAAAATATTCTTTAAAAAATCCACGCCTTTTTTGGGCCTTGAAAAAATATTCTTTAAAAAATCCACGCCTTGTTTGGGCCTTGAAAAAATATCCACGCCTTGATTGGGCCTTGAAAAAAATATTCTTTTTAAAATCCACGCCTCTGATAGACATTTTCTAGTTATCATGTATTTTTTTTATTATTTTTTTATGATTCATAACAAAAACCTTATTAGCCGCCATAATTGACGAGATCGAAGAAAGAGAAAATCATTAAAGACAACTTGAAAATCATACAGAAAAAAAATCCGATCAATTTGCAATTATTATTTTTTTATTTGTCCATGTTTATGAGCGGGAAGATCGTTGAGGGGGCTACGAAGAAATAGAAAAAATGATTTGCTTGCCTGTAAAGCAAATTAAATGTCAATTTCCGGCATCAATCTTTGTCAAATCATTTTGATGACAATGGGAAATTTACAAGTCAACAATGGTTGTCGTAACTTTTTTTGTTGTTGTCTTTTTTTCTATATTTCTTACGAATGCCTCGGTTGTTTGGCTGAGGAATGAGTGTTGGCGGTGGAGTGTCAGTTAGCATGGAAATGGAGGAGGAGGGAATATTTAACTGAAATCTATATGACAAAATGATTTGATTGTAACATGAACAGCAAGCTGGCAGGCAGACAGACAGAGAGCTTAGACACGCAGGCGTGTGGACGATGATGATGATGATGATTTTGATGGGCGAACTGCAGCCGATGGACTTCAAAATTGATGTTGGCTGACGATCACACCAACACATCATGAAGTGAATGTTTGCAAAAGATTTTTTTCTTTCGATTCGTTACTTTGATTTGAATAAATTTTAATTTTATTTTATTTTTCATTGCATACCACTCACTCATTTAGATGGCAGAATAACCAAAAAAAAAAACCTTAACAGTTTTCCCTTTTGGCAAATAATAGCCACATAGTTTCAAATTGTGACTCCCACTCGTTTTATGTCAAAAATCTCGTAATAGTTTCAATGGCCGATATCTCAGTATGGTATTGAGCTCGAGTTATGGTACATTTTTTTTTTTTTTTTGCCCAATATGACTAAAAGGTGGAAGGCAAAATAATTTTTTTGATTGTTTCAAAACACATAGAATTTGTGTTATTTATGAGCCGTAATTTGTTTTGCTTCAAACAGACTTAAGAAATAGTTTTTTTGTTGTTGTTCTTTTATTTGTTTTGCTCCAATTTGGTAGCCATTTAGACTTCAAAACATGACATCACATTTTGTTTTCTTAATAATGTGAAGTGATTTTTCAAATAAATAGGCAACAAATGGTTTTTAAGTGGTTAAAAGAATAAAACAACGTAGCCAATAAAAAAATTCCAGAACCATCACAGGCGTGGATTTTAAAAAGAACATTTTTTAAGGACCAAACAAGGCGTGGATTTTTAAAAAGAACATTTTTTTAAGGACCAAACAAGGCGTGGATTTTTAAAACAATATTTTTTTAAAGGACCAGCATCAATAAGGCGTGGATTTTTAAATGAATATTTTTTTTAAAGGACCAGCATCAATAAGGCTTGCATTTTTAAAAAGAATATTTTTTTAAAGGACCAGCATCAATAAGGCGTGGATTTTTAAAAGAATATTTTTTCAAGGACCAAACAAGGCGTGAATTTTTAAAAGAATATTTTTTCAAGGACCAAACAAGGCGTGGATTTTTAAAAAGAACATTTTTTAAGGACCAAACAAAGCGTGGATTTTTAAAAGAATATTTTTTCAAGGCCCAAACAAGCCGTGGATTTTTAAAAGAACATTTTTTCAAGGCCCAACCAAGGCGTGGATTTTTTAAAGAATATTTTTTCAAGGCCCAAACAAGCCGTGGATTTATAAAAGAACATTTTTCAAGGCCCAACAAGGCGTGGATTTATAAAAGAATATTTTTTTTTGTTCATTTACATACCATCCTATTAGCTATGTGATCTAAATCTAGTAAAAAGGGGTCAAGTGTTACTAGTAATCCACCAAAGGTCTAATCCACTGGTCAAAAGGCCAACAAAAACCAAACAACATCACCTTCAACTAATTATTTCGAATAAAATGGCTTTAATTAGAGCAGCATTTCGTTAGAGCTCTAGCTCTGGGGCTAATTGTTTTATTGCAATCGTAAAGCGTGCTCTCTGGCTGCAAGGCTGGCTAGTAGAGGAAGCCCCAAAAATAGCAAAACATTTTGGACATTGCAAATGATTTAATTTTCGCTGATTAAGTGTAGAAAGACCGTGTAATAATTATGGTTAAGCTGTCAGCGGCTGCCGGGGCATCTAAAACACAGGCGGCTACAGTTTAGCCGCATTGACCGTTAAATGTTGTGTGAATGTTTTTTTTTATTTTCTTTCATTTTTTTCTGCAAATGTTTGCACAATTTTGACTTAAATACCTCATCACTTTTGCGACAGACGAATAGGTAGCCAGAGGCTATGAACTGGCGACGTTCAATGTTTTTATTTTTTCTGTTGCGGATTTATCCACATGGCGGCAGTCATTTGTGCAGGTATGTATGTATATATGGGTGTTTATGCAATTTAACCAACATATTAGCGGTATGGAGGTGGGGAGAAAGTGATTAAACCAAACTATTTCGGTGGCGATTAGTGTTGCCAATTTATAGATTATATTTTAAAATAAATACTCTAAGAAGCGTGGATTTTAAAAAGAATGTTTTTTAGGGACTAACATAGGTGTGATTTTTCAGGAATATTATTTCAAAGACCACAAGAGGTCGGAATTTTTAAAAGAAGAATATTTTTTCAAGGACCACAAGAGGCCTGGATTTAAAAACAAAAATATATTTTCAATGCCCACAGAAGGCGTTAATTTAAAAGGAAAAAAACAAAAGCGTGGATTTTTAAAAGAATATTTTTTTAAAGGACCAGCATCAATAAGGCGTGGATTTTTAAAAGAATATTTTTTCAAGGACCACCATCAGTAAGGCGTGGATTTTTAAAATAATATTTTTTCAAGGACCACCATCAGTAAGGCGTGGATTTTTAAAATAATATTTTTTCAAGGACCACCATCAGTAAGGCGTGGATTTTTAAAATAATATTTTTTCAAGCACTTCGAAAGGCGATGATTTTAAAAAGAATATTTTTCAAGCACTTCGAAAGGCGTGAATTTTTAAAAGAATATTTTTCTCAATGACTACATGAGATGTGGATTTCGAAAAGAATATTTTTTTTCAAGTACTTCGAAATACTTGGATTTTTAAAAGAATATTTTTTCAAGGATTTCGAAAGGCGTGTATTTTAAAAAGAATATTTTTTCAAGGATTTCCAAAGGCGTGGATTTTAAAAAGAATATTTTTTCAAGGATTTCCAAAGGCGTGGATTTTAAAAAGAATATTTTTTCAAGGATTTCCAAAGGCGTGGATTTTAAAAAGAATATTTTTTCAAGGCCCAAACAACGCGTGGATTCTTTTAAAAATCCACGCCACAGAGGCGTGGCTTTTTAAAAGAATATTTTTTCAAGGGCAGCATGAGGTGTGTTTTCGAAAACAATTTTCTTCTAAAGACTTCGAAAGGTTTGGACTTCGAAATAATATTTTTTCAAGGACTTTGTTTTAATTGTTATACCCTACACAACTATGTTGTCAGGGTATTATAGCTTTGTGAAGCCCCAAAAGTTTGTAACGCCGCGAAATATTGGTCCTAGACCCACTTTTAAGTACACCGATCGTCATATCTCGACTAGCTGAGTCGATCTAGACATGTGTGTCCGTCTGTCCATTATAATTTGTAAACACGATACAGGCCACAGTTATGGACCAATCTTCGCGAAATTTTGCATGTAGGATGGGTTCGGCCCAATGAAGACCTCTATTGGTTTTGGAAAAGATCGGTTAATATTTAGGGGATGAAATGGACCAAAAGCTTAATTTTTGTCGGTTTTTCTGTTCGCTCCAGAGGCCGCAATTATGGCCCAAACACCGCGAATTTTTGCATGGAGAAGGGGATCGGGCCAAAGTATAAGCTGCCTGTCTTGATAAAGATCGGTCAATATATAACGGATCTAATGGTCCCTGACTTTTGTGTGAAAAATGACAAAAATTTTATCCTATAGCGTATAGATTTACCCCTGAAAAACATAGACTCGAGAAGTTGATTTTATACCCAGAGCAGTGCTTGACCTTCAAATTGATTCCAATTTTATTGTGGTATGTACTCGGATGTGAGAGTTACACTTAAATATTTACTGGTGCTTACGATATCAGATATTATTTAGTAACCCATTACCACACTAGAGGGCGGAAATATAGCGGGGATCGCTTTGAAGTATTCCATGTGGTTCCAGTTATTTGACCATAACTGGAACCACATGGAATACTTCAAATACAACGCTTATAATTTTCGGTGATGATCAGATAATAATTTTGGGATAAAGTGGACCGAAACCTTAAACTTTTGTGTTTTTTCGGACCGATCTATAGGCCTCAATTGGAAGCAGAACATCACAACACAAGGGAAGGGAATCTGGACAAGTAATTAGAAGAGCTGTACTGATACATTAGTAATATGTTCAAGTTGGTCAAGATGGATCAAATATTGCGAAATATTGGCCAAGCTCAAAATATAGAACCACAGAAAGTTAGATTTTCGAGGAAGTTGTGTAGGGTATCATATGGTCGGCCCCGTCCGACTCTACTGCTTCGCTCACTGGTTTTAACACTAGAAAGACGGGAATTTTGTATATACCTATATTGCCTAAAATTTTTTATTTTTAATATTTTTTACATTATTTACAATCATACAAAACGTTGTTATAATTTGTTTTCGGTGGGAGGGCCCTCGAGTTTCCCTTTTCGAAAAATAAACGTCCGGACAAAATGTTCGAAAAAGAGGAAGTCTTTACTCTAAGTGTGAAATCGACTGGAAATATACAATTTATTTTTCCCGATTTGTGTGTTCGTTTGTGTTTCTAGAGTAGCAAACGGGTTTCGATGTTGTTGTACCGATCTGGTCATATAAGAAATTTACTTTATACAATAATAAAAGCAGTTTGATTATTTAATATTTCAAAAAGGTCAAAATGACCGCTTTTAGGCAATATAGGTATAGCACATGTGAATACGGGAAATGAAAGAGGGGAGGAAGCAGCTACTATGATTAATAAACGTAGTTCTATGTGGTACAAAAAGTCACCAAATTTTAAAAAACTGGGTCATAATATACACAATTGTTTTTGTACTTGAAATTGAAAAACAGTCATATTGACTGCCTTCGGCAATCTAGTGTTAAATATATTTTCAAAGATACAGATTTCGATATTTTATGAATATTTTTTTCCAAGAAAATTGGCAGCAAAAACTGAAACGTCAAATTATGACATATGTACGTACATACGTATGTGTGTTTTATATTTTTTCTTTTTCGAAAGGAAGCTGTAGGTATTTGTTTATCTTCGTTTATCCCCAGCTAAGCATTCCATAAAATAGCGAATGCTGCAAAAAAAAAAACATTTACACGAAACATTTTTTCGTTGTATTAGTTTAACAATTGTAAGTTTAAAAAATTGAGTTGCGGAATTTCTTGGCCTAACTGCTTTTTTGTGCATCCTGTTTAAGCGGGATTGGATTTTTTAAACATTTGAATTACATAATAATATTGCTGCCTGGCAATCTTGCCCCAATGTGAATTTGTAATTTATTTGAAATAAAAATGAGAATATTTCAATGAAATTGTGGATCTTTTGAAAACAAAAACCAGTAAGGAAAGTAGTAAAGTCGGACTGGACCGACTATATGATACCCTTCACCACTTTGGGTATATTGTACATAAGTATCCTAATAATTGCATGTCTATGTTCCCTCTTTCTCCAACCTATCCTAACTTTAATTTCATTCGAGCAGATTTAGAGCTGCCTGCGTAACATGAGGAAAATTTATGGAAAACGATTTATAGCAAAATTGATACACGCTATTCGCTACGCACATTTACATAATATCGGACGAAAATATGTATGGGAGATATGTCGAAATCTAAACCGATTTTCCCGAAACTCATTACTCGTCATTCTTGACTCAATTCAGTACGCTATGCCATCGAAGGATATAAAGGGACTTTGGTGCACAACTTACCTAAAATCGGACGAAAATATATATGAGAGCTATATCTAAAACTCAACCGATTTTCACGACATTTAACACACATCGTTCTAGACTTAATTCAGCACGCTATCCGAAATTTCGTGCAAATCGAAGGAAACAAAGAGACTTTGGTGCACTATTTACCGAAAATCGGACGAAAATGTATGTGGGAGCTATATCTAAATCTGAACCGATATCCACAAAATTTAACATACATCGTTTTAGACTTAATTCAGTACGCTGTGCCAAATTTCGTGCAAATCGAAGTATATATAGAGACTGTGATACACCATTTACCTTAAATCGGACGATATCTAAATTTGAACCGATTTTCACGAAACTTAGCACACATCATTCTAGACCTAATTCATTAAGCTGTGCCAAATTTCGTGCAAATCGAAAGATATATAGGGACTTTGGTACACCATTTACCTTAAATCGGACATATTTTCGTGCTATATTCAACTCTGAACCGATTTTCAGGAAACATGACACACATCATTCGAGACCTAATTCATTACGTGGTGCCAAATTTCGTACAAATCGAAAGATATATAGGGACTTAGGTGCCCCAATTTCCTTAAATCGGACGAAAATATATATGGGAGCTATATACAAATCTGAACCGATTTTCACGAAACTCTGCACACATCATTCTAGACCTTATTCATTACGCTGTACCAAATTTCATGCAAATCGAAAGATATATAGGGACCGTTTACATTAAATCGGACGAAAATATATATGGGAGCTATATCTAAATCTGAACCGATTTTTCCCAATTTTAATAGGGTTCGTCCTTGAGCTAAATAAGTGGCCTATGCCAAATTTCATCCAATTCGGATTATAAATGCGACCTGTACTTTGTTTACAATTTAACATCGACAGACAGACGGACGGACGGACATGCATAAATCGACTCAGAAAGTGATTCTATGCATATTCTAAAAAGGAACCATGTGTCTATTTCTTTTCCTTCTGCCTGTTACAAACATATGCACAAAGACATAATATCCTGTACCACAGAGTGGTGAAGGGTATAAAAATATGATTGACAATCCACTATTTTCAAAGTCTATACAAAAAATTTAAAAAAATGGTTAATTTTGGCTAGAAGGGAATTTGTATACCCTTCATATGATGCCTATTACTATTCTCTGATGTAAAAACATCGGTGGATCCTTTATGTGGTGACTATGTGTAAACATGGACCTACATTAAAAAGTTGGACTCTTCCAAAAAATATTCTTTAAAATATTCAATTCCGGTTAAAGGTCTTTATGTTGACCCATGAAAAAATATTCCTCAAAAAATCCACGCCTGTGGGTTTCTCATTTGTTGTTAGAATTTTTATCTATATTTTCTCCTGCTTCTTTGTAGTGAATAATAATAACAGCAAATGATAAAGAAAAGCAATGAAAGTTTTATTTCTTGGCAGAGGCACGATTCCTTCTCATTTCTACTTTTTTTCTATTTCAAATACAAAAACAAACTCTTGAACACAACAACAAAGAAATAATGAAAAATAAAAATCGAGGAGAATCATAAAAAACTGCTTAACTAAAAGGCCTGGTTGTCTGTCCGTCCATTTATTGTGTGTTCATTTGCTTGCCCAACAACAATTCCTAGCGACCAGACCAAATAGTCGTTACCTTCGATACAATGTTCGGAAAGTATCTGCGTAATTTTATCTTAATAATGAAACCGTAGCAACAATGCCATGACTTCGAACACGCTGATCATGCCAATAATGATGGGGAAGCTTACGATGATGATGATGATGATAATGATAATAGTGTTGGTGTTGGTCTGCGCCGGTGCTGGCATGCGGCAGCTCCAATGATGGTACCCCATAAAGGCTGCAACAACACCAACCAGAAGAAGAAGAAACGAATTCAGACCATTTTGGTTTGGCACGGAACCATTCAACCAGCCAAGCACAGATGTGCGGGTTCATAAGGAAGCAAAAAATAAACAGAAATTATTTTGTCTTTTGTTTCGGGTTTTTTTTTCTTTTCCAATAGATCGAACAACAACACCAACAACAAAATTCAATTCAATTGCGAAGCAACGATCACGTAACTTTTATTTTAATACCCTTTCTCAATTCGATTGCCCAAGAATATTGAAAGCGTTTTAATCTCTAATAACAAATGTTTGGGTCCCTGAACAACAACAACAACAGCCATCACCGAACAAATGGCATAGCACGAGAATGAACGAACCAAGGAATGAATGAATTGTGAGGAACTGCTATTGTTTCTCCTAGTCTAGCATTTGCCAATGATGATGACAATGATAATCAGAAAGGAAAAAAATGAATGCGTGTTCTTCCAGCAATGGAAGCCCATTACAAAACCCCTAACGTCTTCTATGGCTATTTAATGGTTGGCCACCCCATTAAATGTTAATAATTATTATTGGAAAATTTTTGTCATAGATTTACTTTGAGATAATGGTAAAAAAAGGGTTTTAAAGCCACCTTATAAGGATTAGAGGAAATTACACATTTGAGGAAGTTTGATATTAAATTTTGATAGAGCGCTACCTTAGCTTCAAGCTTAAAAATCCGCGAGCTAAGATTTTTATTGTTAATAATTTTCAAAGTCCTCAATAAAAAAACGTGGAAGAACCTTTTAAAAAATATTTTTTTCAAAAGCTATCTGGACTATAAACCTGGATTTTTAATTATATGTTTCAAATTCTATCAGGGATACATGAGTGGATTTTTTTATTTAAAGAATATTTTTTGGTATCAGCAACAAGCTTACTTACTTAGCTGGCTTGTTACAGAACGGTTGTTCCATAAGCCGAGCTTAAAAAAGATTTCCTAGCGCGTCGGTCTTGTGCCCATGTCCACCAATTTGGAAGACCACGTTCCAATATGTTGTTTTCTACTTGGTCTTTCCATCTAATTCGTGGCCTTCCCCTCAGTAGGCTCATTTTTATATGCCTTTTGAGATGGGGCGTTTTCATTCATCCGCACAACATGGCCTAGCCACCGTAGTCGCTGCAGCTCAATACGACTGACTATGTCGATGTCCCCGTATAAATTGTAAAGCTCGAGGTTCATTCGACGCAGATCGGCCCGTAGATCTTTCTTTTTTCTCTCAAACACCCCAAGAGCTGCCTCATCTGCTTGCGCAAGTACCCATGCTTCTGATCCATATAATAGCACGGGTAGTATCAGCGTCTTGTAAAGACCTTAGTAGCATCTGTTGGCCATCACAATCCTTCTCCGAATTTCAAAACTGATGTCATTCGTTTTATTTATGACGGTACCAAGGTATATAAAGTCTTTAACTACCTCGAAGCTGCAGTTCTCAAGTTCCACAGTTGGTCCGAGTCTACTGGACGTCTTGCGCGTTGATACCATCAGCTTGGTCTTCTCGCCACAGTTGGTCCGAGTCTACTGGACGTCTTGCGCGTTGATACCATCAGCTTGGTCTTCTCGCCGTTTACTGCCACTGACCCACTTTGGCAGACTCCTTTTCAATTTGTTCAAAGGTGGCTGTTACCGCTCGCAATGTTCGACCCATTATATCGATGTCATCGGCGTAGGCGAGTAACATGTTTTGTTTGGTGTACAGAGTGCCATTTATGTTCACCTTTGCGTGTCGTATGACCTTTTCCAGTAGGATGTTAAAAAGATCACACGACAAACTGTCTGAATCCTCGTTCGGCATTGAAGGGCTCCAATAGGTCCTTTCCGACATTAACTGCTGACCTTGTGCCACTTAAAGTTATCCTGCATAGCCGTATTAATTTTGCAGGAATGCCGAACGCAGACATGGCTTTAAACACCTCTGAACGGATAGGGCTGTCGAATGCGGCTTTATAGTCGGCAAATAGGTGGTATGTGTCGATGTGTTTTTCGTGGGTCTTTTCCAGGATTTGGCGCAGAGTGAAAATCTGGTCAATGGTGGATTTGCCAGGTCTGAAGCCGCATTGGTATGGTCCGATGATGTCATTGACCATTGGCTTCAATCGTTCACACAGCACACTGGATAGAACTTTATATGCGATGGGAAGGAGACTTCAGCCACAGCCATAAGCGTGGATTTTTAATTATAATTTTTTTTAATTTTATAAAAAATATTTTTGAGAACCTACCGCAAATATCAACAGAGGCATGTTTTTTTTTAATGAAAATTGTTCAACATAAGCATATTTTTTCAGGAGACCAATACAATCGTGGATTTTTTAAAGCTCTTTTTCTGGTCACCAACACAAGCGTACATTTTTCAAAATAAAATTGTTTGTAATACCAACAAAGGCGAGGATTTCTTTTAAAGAATATTTTCTTTTAAAGATTATTTCATGGCTTAAAAAGTATTTTTCAGAAGACCATGGAGGCATGGTTTCAAATGTTCTTTAATAGTTTTGAATCGTATATTGTAGGTACAAAATATACAGACAATCGCAGCACTTCTGTAGAAGAAATTAAGACTCGGTGACCCCGACTGTTCTATTTGAGTGACTGTAAGGCACTCCTCTGTACAAAAAAGTATTGAGACACGGTGCTGCCGACCGTTCTATTTGAGAGGCACCAATTTTATTGTAAATAATTTATTTTTTTTTTTTAGATCACACAACCCACCGTGAAGGGAATCTGGACAAGTAATTAGATGGCTGTACTGAATATAAGTAATATGTGTTGACCTCTAGACGGTCACGAGGGTGCAAATATCGCAAACGATTGCCCAAGCTCGGAATATAGAACAACAGAAAGTTATATGTTCGTGGAAGTTGTGTTAGGTATCATATGGTCGCCCCCGTCCGACTGCTTCGCTCACTGGTTAAAAATGTCCGATTTTAGGTAAATAGTGCACCAAAGTCCCTATATATCCTTCGATTTGCACCAAATGTGGCATAACGTACTGAATTGAGCCAAGAGTGATATCTGTCAAGTTTCGAAAATCGGTCCAGATTTAGATATAGCTCCCATATATAATTTCGTCCGACTTCATGTAAATGGTGCACCAAAGTCCCTATATATTCTTCGATTTGCACGAGATGTGGCATAACGTACTGAATTGAGCCTACAGTGATGTCTGTCTTGTTTCGTGAAAATCGGTCCAGATTTAGATATAGCTCCCATATATAGTTTCATCCGATTTCATGTAAATGGTGCACCAAAATCCCTATATATCATTCGATTTGCACCAAATTTGGCATAACGTACTGAATTGAGCCTACAGTGATGTCTGCCAAATTTCGAGAAAATCGGTCCATATTAAGATATAGCTCCCATATATAGTTTCGTCCGATTTCATGTAAATGGTGCACCAAAGTCCCTATATATTCCTCGATTTACACGAAATTTGGTATAACGTACTGAATTGAGCCTAGAGTGATGTTTGCCAAGTTTCGAAAAAATTGTTCCAGATTTAGATATAGCTCCCATATATAACTTCATCCGATTTCATGTAAATGGTGCACCAAAGTTTCTATATATCCTTCGATTTGCTCGAAATTTGACATAGCGTACTGAATTAAGTCTAGAAATATGTGTGTTAAGTTTCGGGAAAATCGGCTCAGATTTAGATATAGCTCCCATATATAGTTTCGCCCGATTTAATCTAAATTGTTCACCGAAGTCCCTATATATCTTTCGATTTCCACGAAATTTGGCATAGCGTACTACATTAAGTCAAGAAATACGTTTGTTAAATTTCTTGAAAATCAGTTCACACTTAGATATAGCTCCTATATATATTTTCATCCGATTTTATGTACATAGTGCATCAAAGTTCCTTTGTATCCTTGGATTTGCACGAAATTTGACATAGCGTACTGAATCGAGTCTAGAATGATGTGTGTTGAAATTCGTGAAAATCGGTTAAGATTTAGATATAGCTCCCATAATTTTCGTCCGATTTAATCTAAATTGTGCACCAAAGTCCCTATATATCTTTTGCATAGCGTAGGAAGACATTTCTTAAATTTCGTGAAAATCGGTTCAGACTTAGATATAGCTCCTACATATCTTTTCGTCCGATTTTAGGTAAATAGTGCATCAAAGACCCTATATATAAAGTCCGTATATATAAAGTCGCTATATATAAGTTTCGGGAAAATCGGTTCAGATTTCGATACAGCTCTCACGTGTATATATATATTCGTCCGATTTTACATAAATGGTGTACCATTTAATACAAAATTTTGCACATCCTATGAAATTGAGACATGAATGGCGATATTGGGTTTTGTTGAAATTGGAGCTTCCATATGTAGAGCTTCTATTGACATGTAATTTTACGGATACATATGTACAATATTCCTGAAGTGGTGAAGGATATCAGAATTTTTTGAGATTGATGCATTCACTTGCCCTACTCAACTATGTTGTGAGGCTATTTTAGGCTCCAAGAGTTTGCAATGTCACGAAATATTAGTTCTAGACCATTGTTGTACTCATCTAAATTGAGATTAAGTGTGTGAGAGCCTAACTTACGAAAAGAGAATACGTGTTCGACGTTTAGTAAACCGATCCTGGACTAGCTAATTTATAATTTCTAATCAAAATATGGGCTGCAGTTATGAACCAATAGCCCAGACATGTTGTATGTAAATTCGGTTCTTGTCAAATACGGTTCTTGTCAAATACAAATTATTGCGACCACATGAAACACTTTATTGCCGGAGACCATCTCAAAGCCAATCGCCACGCACATAAAACCTTTTACATTTACCCACAAAAGAAAATGGAATTCCAGCAATTTTTTATTACCAATTAAACGGCCTTGAATCTTAAACTTTTTAGCATTATAAACAAATATTGTTTTCAAAATTTTGCAATAAATATGTTGGCCTATTTCAACAAATAATATTAATAACAATTAAAGAAGAAAAACAATGTAATATAAAAATTGGCATATTTCAAATTGAAAGACACAAAAAAAATCGAAAACAATTATTTTTTTATGAGAAATTATACAATAGAATTAGGTTTGTGTCTTAAGTCTTTCGTTTTTGGGAGTGTGTCATATAAATGTTTTTTATGTCTTTCTCGAATGTAACACCTTTTTTTGGGATATTTATTAAAAAAAACAACACAAGCGTCATTCACCTCATAAAATACACAGTCTCCGTTTTTTATTTTCATCAATTTGCATTTGTGTCTCTGTTTTTTGTGAATTTTATTTTTTGCTATTTTTATTTATTTTTTTGTTTATGAATTTAGGTTGATTGGGATCTATAACAGTTTTATAATTCCCCGCATTGTCTTAATAAAAATGTTCAGATTTTAATTTGAAATTTAAATATGAATATTTAATGTAAAGTCTCATTAATAAATGACAAGTTCAAAGCCACACCACCAGCATCTGAGAATTCTTCTGGCTTTCAGAATACGTTGGTGTTCTATTCTCACAGTCGGATTTTTTTGTTCTGTAGTCATCTTATAGCATATTTAAATATTTTATATTCACACTAGATGTATATGTGTTTGTGTGTGTGTCAGTGTCTATTTGATTTTCTATAACGGCAAATATGTTGTTTTTACAGTTTTTTTTTACACATAAACTTCATTTATTTCTAGATTTGTTTTGTTTTTTTTTTTAACTACTCACTTTGAATTCTCGTCAAAGGTGTGGTTAAGTGTGAAATGAAAAAAAAACAAAAAATTGTTTCACCATCCATCCGAATGACTTTAAATACCACAACAAATCAATAAAATTAATTATATTGGAGAGGTTGGAGATTGTAAAAAAATAAATAAATATTTTAAATATTGAAGAAAAAAAATTAATGAGAATAATAAATTCAAAAATTTAAATATCCGTCATGGTGGGTGGTAACCTGTTACCAATTTATTTTTTTACAAATAAGAAAATGGGTAAACCAGTAAGAAAAGTAGTAAAGTCGGACTGGACCGACTATTCGTGCAAATCGAAGGATATAAAGGGACTTTGGTGCAATATTTACTTATAATCGGACGAAAATATATGGGAACTTTATCTAAATCTGAACCGATTTTCACAAAACTTAGCACACATTACTTTAGACTCAATTAAGTACGCTATGCCAAATTTCGTGCAAATCGAAAGATATATAGGGACTTTGGTGCACTCTTTACCTAAAATCGGACGAAAATATATATATGAGCTATATCGAAATCTGAACCGATTTTCACGAAACTATGCACATATCATTCTAAACTCAATGCAGTACGCTATGCTAAATTTCGTGCAAATTGAAAATTATATATGGACTTTGGTCCATCATTTAAATAAAATCGGACTAAAATATATATGGGAGCTATAACTAAATCTAAACAGATTTTCACGAAACTTAGCACACACTACTTTAGACTCAATCCAGTACGATATGCCAAATTTCGTGAAAATCGAAAGATATTCAGGGACTTTGGTGCACCATTTACATAAAATCGGACGAAAATATATATGGAGCTTTATCGAAATCTGAACCGATTTTCAGGAAACTTAGCACACATCATTCAAGACTTAATTCAGTACGCTGTGCCATATTTCATGCAAATAGAAAGATATATAGGGACTTCGGTGCACCATTTACCTTACATCGGACGAAACTATATACGGGAGCTATATCTAAATCTGAACCGATTTTCACGATACTTACCACTCATCATTCTAGACTCAATTCATTACGCTATACCAAATTTCGTGCAAACCGAAAATTGTATAGGGACTTTAGTGCACAATTTACTTAAAATCGGACGAAAATATATATGGGAACTATATCTAAATCTGAACCGATTTTCAGGAAACTTAACACACATCATTCTGGAGTCAATTCATTACGCTATGCCAAATTTCGTGCAAATCGAAAAATGTATAGGGACTTTAGTGCACTATTTACCTAAAATCGGACGAAAATATATATGGGAGCTATATCTAAATCTTAACCGATTTTCAGGAAACTTAACACACATCATTCTAGAGTCAATTCGTTACGCTATGCCAAATTTCGTGCAAATCGAAAAATGTATAGGGACTTTAGTGCACTATTTACCTAAAATCGGACGAAAATATATATGTGAACTATATGTAAATCTGAACCAATTTTTCCGAAACTTACCACACATCATTCTAGACCCTTTGCCAAATTTGGTGCAAATCGAAAGAAATATAGGGAATTTCGTGGACCATTTACCTAAAATCGAACGAAAATGTATATGGGAGCTATATTTAAATCTGAGCCGATTTTCACGAAACTTACGGCACATCATTCTATACCCGATTGGAGACACTGACCTCCTCGCGGTGCCACTTGGGGTAGCTATTTTCATCACCCGATGAAATAGTGAGGTAATACGTGCCGCGAGTTCACCCATAAGAACTATAAAAAATGGGTTGAGGCGTCGGGTTAGTTGCCCATTCTCGGAAAACCCAACCTACTATGAAAAAACAAAGAAAAAGAAAACCAAACCCCCCTAATGTTGACGACCCCCGCAAACGTATAAAGGAATATGCACTTGGAATGTGCGCACGTTACAAAGAAAGGCGCAGTGTTCGCTTTGGCGGGTGTACTCAAGAAGTACAAAGCCAATATTATTGCCTTACAGGAAATGCGATGGAAAGGGACTGGCGTAAGTAAATCAGATGATTACGCACTGTATTATAGCTGCCATGAAACGAGACGTGAATTTGGTTGCGGATTTATTGTTAACAGAAGAATAAAAAGAATAAAAGACCTTGTCTCCAGATTCACTCCAGTAGATTAGCGAATTGCTATAATCCGTATAAAATCGAAGTTCTTCTAAATCAGTGTCACTTGCGCCCATGCTCCGATTTAAGATAAAGATGAACAGACCAAAGGCATATTTTACGAGCGTCTAGAAACAGCATATGACCGTTGCCCTGGCCGTGACATTAAAATTCTGCTAGGAGATTTTAATGCAAAAATCGGAAGGGAAAATATCTTTGGCCCCACCGTCGGAAAATTCAGCCTCCATGAAGAAACATCAGACAACATATTGACTTCGCGGCAGCGAAAAAACATACTAGTTAGAGCACCAGATTCAAGCATCTCGATATACACAAGGTCACTTGGATTTCTCCCGATCGAACAACGAAAAATCAAATTGATCATGCTGTGATAGACGGAAGGCATTCATCCAGTGTTTTAGACGTCCGATCGATCCGGAGAGCGAATATTGATTCGGACCATTACCATGTGGCAGCCAAGGTACGCACCCGTCTTAATGTAGCATCACAGGTGTGATATAATGTGACACGGAAATTTGACGTCGAAAAGCAGCAAACACAACAGATAGCAGAAACCTACTCCGCTCATCTTACATACTGCTTGACGAAAGCAACCCTTGTCCCGATAATAATAATATAGAAGCACAATGGCAGAGAATTGCCCACTCCCTACAAACTGCAGCAAAAGCAACACTTGGGTACCAAAGACCACCATCAAGAAATCCGTAGTACGATCAGGAGTGTCGTAATGCTACTGATATGAAAAACGCAGCGTATAGGGCAACCCTGCGGACAGTAGCAACGTGTAATGCGATGGAGGACTATCGGGAGAAAAGGAGAGAGGAGAAACGTATTTTCAAAAAAAAAAAAAAGAAAGGCCATGAAAAACGTGACCGTGAGCAAATTGAGATGTACAGGAGTCAGAATGAAGTCAGAAAATTCTACCAACGGGTAAAACACCAAACCGAAGGCTTTGGTGCTGGCACATCCTCCTGTAGAGATGAAGAAGGAAACCTGGTGACAGATACAGACATCGTGCAGAGAATCTGGAAGGAGCATTTTGAAAAACTTCTGGTATCAAATAGTGGCGGTGAAGAGGATACCCCAAAACCAATAATAGATGACGGTATAAAGTGTATACCACCTAGCCAATATGAGGTCAGAATAACAATCAATCGGCTGAAGAATAATAAAGCAGCAGGTACCGATGGGTTACAAGCCGAACTATTCAAGACTGGTGGTCAGATGCTGGTAAGGAACATGCTCCAGCTGAGTAGTACAAGTTGGCTAGAAGAATGCATTCCCCATGATTGGAACCTCAGCATCCTGTGTCCCGTGCACATCATAGGAGACAAGACGATATGTTCCAACTATAGAGGAATAAGTATCCTTCCCATCGCATACAAAGTGCTATCCAGCGTGTTGTGTGAACGACTGAAGCCAATGATCAATGACATTATTGGACCATACCAATGTGGATTCAGACCTGGTAAATCCACCATTGACCAGATTTTCATTCTAAGCCAAATTCTGGAAAAACACATCGACACATTCCATCTATTTGTCGACTATAAAGCCGCATTCGACAGCCCTATCAGTTCAGAGGTGTATAAAGCCATGTCTGCGTTTGGCATTCCTGCATATAACTGGTACAAGATCAGCAGTTAAAGTCGGAAAGGACCTCTCGGAGCCCTTTAATATCGAACGAGGATTCAGACAAGTTGACAGTTTGTCATTTGACCTTTTTAACATCCTGCTGGAAAAGGTCATACGAGAGGCAAAGGTGAATAGAAATGGCACTCTGTACACCAAACAACACATGTTACTCGCCTATGCCGATGACATCGACATAATGAGTCGAACATTGAGAGCGGTAACAGCTACCTTTGAACAAATTGGGTCTGGCGGTAAATGGCGAGAAAACCAAGCAGATGGTATCAACGCGCAAGACGTCCAGTAGACTCGGATCAACTGTAGAGATCCGAGTCTTGAGAACTACAGCTTCGAGGTAGTTAAAGACTTTATATACCTTGGTACTGCCATAAATAAAACTACTGCCATCAGTTTTGAAATTCGGAGAATGATAGTGTTGTTGGTTTGTGTAAGCAACTCAAAAGCAAGGCCACCTGCCGCTAGACCAAACTCACACTCTACAAGACGCTGATACTACCCGTGATGTTATATGGGTCTGAAGCATGTGTACTTACGCCAGCAGATGAGGCAGCTCTTGCAGTGTTTGAGAGAAAATTTCTCTGAAAGATCTGTGGGCCGATCTGCGTTAACGGTGAATATCGCCGTCGAATGAACCAGCTATTCTCGGACATCGGCATTGTTAGACGTATTGAGCTGCAGCGACTGCGTTGGCTAGCTCATGTTGTGAGAATGGATGAAGCTGCCCAAGCCCAAAAGGTATATAAGAGCGAACCAGCTGATGGTTCACGTAGAAGGGAAAGCCAAAAAATAACATTGCCGAACTTGGTCTTTCAAATTGGAAAAATGCGCAAAATACCGACGCGCCTGGAATTCTTTTTTAACCTCGGCTAATGGAACGAAAGTTCTGTCACAAGCCAGCTAAATAAGTAAAGTAAGTAAGTTTCCGCTGTTTCTGGAATAATATTTTGTAATAATCGGCGCTTCTGCTGGATGACTTAAAAATGTTTTTATACCCTACACAACTGTGTTGTCAGGGTATTATAGCTTTGTGCAGCCCCAACAGTTTGTAACGCCGCGAAATAATGGTCCTAGACCCACCTTTAAGTACGCCGATCGTCATATCTCGACTAGCTGAGTCGATCTAGACATGTGTGTCCGTCCGTCTGTCCATTATAATTTGTAAACACGATACAGGCCACAGTTATGGACCAATCTTCACGAAATTTTGCATGTAGGATGGGTTGTGGCCAATGAAGACCCCTGTTGTTTTTGGAAAAGATCTGTTAATATTTAGGGAATAAAATGGACCAAAAACTTTATTTTTGTCGATTTTTCTGGTCTCTCCAGAGGCCGCAATTATGGCCCAAACACCAAGAATTTTGGCATGGAGAAGTGGATCGGGCCAAAGAATAAGTATGCCCGGAATTATAGAGCTGATCGCTTTGAAAATTTCCATGAGATTCCAGTAATGGTCAAGGAAAACGCCTATAATTTTCGGTGATGATCACATAATCATTTTGGGATGAAATGGACCGAAAACATAATTTTTTTGTCGATCTATAGGCCACAATTGAAAGACGAACATCACAACACAACCCACGATGAAGGGAATATGGACAAGTAATTATAAGGACTGAATATTAGTAATATTCGGAAAATATGTTAGTGTAAGGAAAAGGTGCTCTTGACCTCTAATCGGCAAGACGGTGCAAATATCAGAAATATTACCCAGGCTCGAAATAAAAATCATCAGAAAGTTAGAGGTCAGTGATAGTTTTGTAGGGTATCCTATGGTCGGCCCCGTCCGACTATACTGCTCCGCTCACTGGTTTCCACATGCCTATGTTTGTTAATTCTTCATAATATATATTTTTTGAACAGATAGCTTTGAAAACACCTTAAAATATTTATTTAAAAAATCCTGTTCCATGTCCGATCTGCATTTAGGATAGCCATAAAAATATTTTGTAAAAATCATCCTTGCACCTTTTCAAGTCAGTCCTTCCAAATTTTTTGGTTAGCTTCAGTTGTTAGTTGTTGATGATAAATATTGACATTTGAAATATTTTTACCTATTTTCACTTTAATTAGAGATATTTGTCAAATGTTCTGCGCCCGTGACACAACTCCCTAGTATTCCTCCATTTCATTCAGTACTTAATCTTTGAAAGCCTCACAAGTAGTCAATATAAGAACAAAACCAAAAAAAAAAACGTCTCCAATAAACCCAGCAGAAACTTTTACCTGCTGATCCGACCAAAAATAAAAAAAAAAAATCCAAAACAAAACATGACTCCTAATTGACTTTAGACATCGTCTACGATCGATGTTGTAGCCGAAATGTGAAAATGAAACTCGTGTTTCGTTATTTGGCATTTCGTTGGTTGGATGGTTGGTTGTTTGGTTCTTTAAGTGTTAAATTTACGCTTAAAAGATTTAGGTGAGAGATCCAAATGGACTTTGTTAGAAAACGACAAAGAAGAAGAAGCAGAAGAACCACAACAACAAGCTCCTCAAAAATACACACTGAAGCAGACCTCAGTGATTTGGGGAAACCAAAAAAAAAATAAAAAAAAACGACAACCAGAAAAATCGAATCCAAAAACCGATAAAATTTGAGGATCTAAACATGTTTGTGGCCTAGAGGCTTATTACCACGTCGAGAGCACCACAACAATCGACAGCGATGACGATGACGATGAGACGATGGCAACAACAACAACAACAACGATGGCGGTGACTATGACTTGGACGTTTGTGGCAGTTTTTTTTCTTCTTCTTCTTAAAAAGATATAAACATGAATGTCGCTTTTTGTCTGTCCATATGTCTTGCCAATGGTTTCTACAGCTGTCAGGCAGGGAGACAGGCGAACTAACAGACAGACAGACAGCCAAATCGACTATTGGTTTTTTGAGGCATTTCTCCTGTTTTTGTCTTGAAATTCCTGTCTAGAATTTTTTTCTTTTTTTTTTTTTTTTGGAAAGTTTCTTCTTCATCTTTAGTTTGGTTGGGTTTCTCATTTGCCATTTCAGTTGTCATTCTAAGTTTTATTAATGAAAGAAAGTTTAAGTCATTTGTTGTTGTTGTTGCTTGTTTTTGCATTACAACATTTATCACAGCCCAATAAAAACTAAAGCCTGCCTCATCTATTGAACTTTCCAGTCGGTATTTTTTTGTTTAGTTTGTGGGAAATTTGAGATTTCTTGCTGCTGCGGATTTATTTTTAGAATTGAAGGAAACATTTGATGCTTGTCAGTGTCGATGTTTGTCATTCTGAATATTTGGCATAGACTATCTGGATGGTGACATGTACAAGGATGGCTTTGTCCAATTTTTTTTACAAGTGTAATAAGGTCGGTCGTACTGACGGCACCAAGAGGTCGGGCATTTTATATATCTAAACATGGACTGACATATTTTGCAAATTGTCTACCAGTAGGACTGGTTGGAAAATTGGGCAGGGACCTTAGTATGACGGCTATTTATACCGTTCACCACACTGTGGTACAGAGTATTATGTCTTTGTGCATATGTTTGTAACAGGCAGAAGTAATCGAGACAGACCCATGGCTCATTTTGAGAATATGCATAGAATCACTTTCTGAGTCGATTTGCGCATGTCCGTCCGTCCGTCCATGCATATTTGTGAACAAAGTACAGGTCGCATGATCCAATTTGGATGAAATTTGGCACAGTTCACGTACTTAGCCCAACCACGAACCCTATTGAAATTGGAGAAAATCGGTTCAAATTTAGATATAGCTCTCATATATATCGTATCGTCCGTTTTTTTGTAAATGATGCACCAAACTCCAAATATTTTTCCGATTGAGACAAAATTTTGCACAGTGCACTGAATCAGGTCCAGACTGTTGTCTGCGAAGTATTGTTGGAATCGGTTCACATTTACATATAGATCCCATATATAGTTTCGTCCGATTTTATGTGAATGATGCACCAAACTCCCAATATTTGTCCGTTTAGGACAAAATTTTGCACAGAGTACTGAATTTGGTCAAGACCGATGTCTGTGAAGTTTTGTTGGAATCGGTTCACATTTACATATAGATCCCATATATAGTTTCGTCCGATTTTAGGTCAATGATGCACCAAACTCCCAATGTTTGTCCGATTGGGACAAAATTTTGCTCGGAGTATTGAATTAAGTTCAGACTGATGTCTGCGAAGTTTTGTTAAAATCGGTTCAAATTTAGATATAGCTCCCATATTTAGTTTCGTCCGATTTTTTGTGAATGGTACACCAAACTCCCAGTATTTGTCCGATTGGGACAACATTTTGCACAGAGTGCTGAATTAGGTCCAGACCGACGTCTGCGAAGTTTTGTTAAAATCGGTTCAGATTTAGATATACATCCCGCATATAGCTTCGTCCGATTTTATGTGAGTGATACACCAAAATCCCAAAATTTTGAATAGCGAATGCAATTGAGGAAAAAATGATGTGTGATGAGGTTTGTTGAAATCGGTTCAGATTTTGATATAGGTCTTATATATATTTTCGTTCGATTTTATGTAAATGGTGCACCGAAGGGCCTATGTTTGTTCGATATACACGAAATTTGGCAGAGGGTATTAACTTGAATTTAGAGTGATTACAAAAAAAACAAATGGTGTATGCAACGGATAGGTCCATGCGTTTATATATCGTTCCCATACAAAATTTTACTCGATTTCATACAAATGTTACACCAAAAAATCCAAGTCTGCCCGTTTGACATGCTATTTTTAATTGATTCCGGAATGGTATGTGTATGGGTTTTTTTCTGTAGGTTCAAATATCTATCTAGATAGCATATTTAATTTCGTTTGATTCCATCTCAATGGTCCTCCAAAGATTCTATGTCGTTTGCTTGCTTTCACCAAAAAAATATTTTTTTTTAAAATCCACGCCTTGGTCTAATGATAATTTTTTTTTTACAAATCCACGCCTTGGTCCAATGATAAAAATTTTTTTTACTAGTCCACGCCTTGGTCCAAAGATAAAAAAAAAATTTACAAATCCACGCCTTGGTCCAATGATAAAAAAAAAATTTTTACAAATCCACGCCTTGGTCCAATGATAATTTTTTTTTTAAATCCACGCCTTGGTCCAATGATAAAAAAATTTTTTACAAATCCACGCCTTGGTCCAATGATAAAAATTTTTTTTACAAATCCACGCCTTGGTCCAATGATAAAAAATTTTTTTTACAAATCCACGCCTTGGTCCAATGATATATTTTTTTTTAAATCCACGCCTTGGTCCAATGATAATTTTTTTTTAAATCCACGCCTTGGTCCAATGGTAAAAAAATATTTTTTTTTAAATCCACGCCTTGGTCCAATGGTAAAAAAATATTTTTTTTTAAATCCACGCCTTGGTCCAATGATAATTTTTTTTTAAATCCACGCCTTGGTCCAATGGTAAAAAAATATTTTTTTTTTAAATCCACGCCTTGGTCCAATGATAAAAAAATATTTTTTTTAAATCCACGCCTTGGTACAATGATAAAAAATAATCTTTAAAAAATCCACGCCTTAGTCCAATGATAAAAAAATATTCTTTAAAAATCCACGCCTTGGTCCAATGATAAAAAATATTCTTTAAAAAATCCTATGAAAACATATCCTTTAAAAAATTCTCGCTTTTTATAGAGAAGGCTGTTGCCAAAAATATATTCTTTTAAAAAATCTACGTCTTTATTATTTTAGGTCCATGATCTGATGTCTTTTTTCTGCCATTAATGTAAATATTTCAAAAGGCATACCCAAAATCACTTACCTCCTTTAAAACAGCAAAAATTTTTTTTGTAATCCAAAAAAGGCGGATGTTAAAATCCAAAGTTTTTTACACAAAGATACAGATTTACACTCTTTAAATATTTGTTTCTTTTTTTGTAAAGATTTTTCAAAATTATTTTTCTTTTATATTACCAAATATAAATCAAAACAAAATTCAATCACTTAAAGACAAACAAACGATTCTTTTGGTGGACACATTAAGACAATCATAAAAAACCCAACATCAAACAAGCCGAGACATGATTAAAGACTACTTTTCTTGCAGTCCACAAAAAAAGGCACAGCGATACAAAACAAATGCACTGAACTTTTGGTTGACGATACTGTTGTTGTTGTTTTTATTGTTGTTGATATTTTGATAGGTAATCTATAAAATTTTCCAAATATGTTACTCTCTTTCTCCCTCTCTCACTGTTTCAAAACAAATGTTTTGGTTATTTTCATTTACAAAACACAATAAAACACAAACACCAAACACTAATGGTCATTTGATTGTATGTGGAGAACTCGTTAAGCAACGATTTTGCACGACTTTATTGCACGACCGCCAACACTTGACTGCCATAAAAGACCCCAACAAACTATGGGCAAAGTCAAGAGCTTAAGTCGCCAAGTAATAGGCAGTAACTGCGCTGCCAGCAGCACAGCCACAGTAACCGCACTCACCCAACTATGGCAGAGCAAAGCCGAGCAGAGAAAAAGACATTACTCTCGTTTGTAGTATCTCCCCAACAAACCAATATACAAACAACCAAACACACCTTCTTTGTTGTCTCATTTTAAACTCCATTGAGTTTATGATCCCAGTGGAGTTGTTGTGGTTAGATGAACGAGGGTATCCCCGAACCCCACACACACACACACAATCGTCAAACAAACAGTCAAGTCATCGATGGATGGCCGACACTGCCTCGTAGCACCAGGCTACGAAATATCAACTTACAAAACAGCAACAATAACAGCAACAACAATAACCACGTTGACACAACTCTGCCGCCAGAAATGATGGGGGAAGCAAGCAAGCAGCAGCAGAACAACAGCATCTTAAATCAGGAACATGCATAGAGCTGCTCTGTTGGGCTTTTTTACATAGGTATTACACTTAAAGAGAGCACGCGTGCGGTGTTTTGCCTGATACGGTGTTAAATTGTGCAGAAAAGTAACAACAAACAAACACTGCTCTTCTCATTGTGGGAGAGGAAAGCCCGACTTCAACATTTTACTTATCGTGGTTATAAAAATAAAAAACAATAACAGCTGTTAAAAGTAACGTAAACTCGATTTTTTTTAAATAAATAACCGTCATGTGTGGAGAAGAAGAGCGAATAACTATCTCAGAGAGAGAGAGAGAATTGCTTGTTTTTGTTGAGTTGGGGAAGCTCCATTGTGAATATCATTTGTTTTTTTATTTCATGTCACGAATGAGAGGGTGGGTGGCTTCATTTGTTTACCTTTTTCACTATGGGTGTTTAGGGGGAAACGATTTCATGAATTGATTTGTCATTTCAGGATGGTAGAACGATGATATTCCAGTACGCAGACGATTTTTTAATCATGGTATATGACAAAGATTTTGATACTGCTGGTTTGCACTTACAACATAAAGCACAGTCTTTTCAAAGAAGATGCAGGGACTTAAACTTGGTCTTCAATCCAGAAAAGTCGAACACGAAAACAGTATCCAACGGTTTACCCTAAATATAGAGGGTATAGAGATACAGCAGGTGAAAAAGTTAAGATTCCTGGGAAGAATCATTACAAATTTCCTAACGGCAAGAGATCATTATGAGCACATAAGGGTAGAACGAATTTACTTAAATGTTTGACGACGGTGAGAGGAGGCCTTCACCCGAACCTGGCCATGAACACGTACAAGAGTTTTATGAGAGCGAAGGTTGAGTATGGCTGGACGACAACGGCCAATGCGCCGGCGTATATTAATAAAAAGATTGAGTGCCTTCAGAATGAGATGATCAGAAGATCGCTGGGAGATACGTCCACTTCACCGATTCATGTGAGATATGCCCTAGCTGGAGAGCTACCCCCCAAATATCGAGCTAAGGTTCTGACAGCCAAAGAAATTATTAGAAATGTATACGGCAACGAAAGATTATATGAAATAGTAGTGGATAATCCAAAGGTTAAATCCAGTTATAGTGCAATATTTTACGAGTTTGACGACATCTTCCAAAAGATCAGAATAAGGTCATATGAATATGAAGAAAAATTGACGATCAGAACAAATCTTTTACCCTGTACGAAGCCGAATGCTCCTGCTGATGTAATACATACCATATACAAATGTGAGATGGAATATTATAGATGTAATGGCTTCACCATTTTTGCCACTGATGCTTCGGTTGGACGTGAGACCACAGGGTGTGATGTATACAATGTGTCCAATAAGGACAAATTTCTCTTTAAGTTGGACATTAAGACCTCGTCCATGTTCGGCGAACTTTATGCTATCAAAAAGGCGCTTGAAATTGCGGAGGAGGATAGTTAGGGCAATCTGGTCATATTTACAGACAGCCTTGCGGCCTGTAAGGCTCTAGGCTCTGGAGCCTCTGACAATTTTCTGGTTGCTGAATGTCACAATTTGTTGAGGAGAGCAAATGTGTACAGATGTCATGTGGTTTGGACTCCAAGTCATAAATGCATATTTTTTAATGAAGTTGTGGACTTTTTGGCAAAGCAAGCGGTGCACCAATTGCGACATTTCTGTCCCCGAAGGAGGCGATAAAGCAAATAGAAAGGAGAGTAAAGGACATGTGGAATAAAGAGTTTAAGATAATTTCCTTGACTAAAGGCAGATTTTTTTCCAACTCTGCCCCGATGTGTATAGCAAACCATGGTATTGAAAAATCAATTAAAGCCCAGAGGACACAAAATTAATTAACGGGCACTCGTACTGTAAAGTCGATCTACATCGTATAGGTGCCAGTGATTCTGGCAATGCGATTTATGCGGTGTTCCTGAAGACGTGGAGCACATCATTTTTACTTGCCCTAGATATAATCACTTAAGAACCGCTTATCTCAACCTTTTTTCCCAACACAACAATCTTATGACAACCCTCAAAATCCACTGAGGAAGAGCTATTCATTCCCCCTTTTTGCCCCCTTTTTCTATTTATTTCCTATCTTCAGCAGCCTTGAAAGCGCCTAGAAGACTTGGAGAATCAACCTTGTGTGACCAGGAAGCTTGTTTAGTTCGGGAAATTATTTGGCTGCGGTTTGCAGTTTTCGTCACTACATACACCTTATGTACTTGGACATCTCTCAACCGGGAGGTCGTAAGTCGGATTAAGTGGATATACTTAAAATCCTTGATTGCTCTGTTTCAAGCATTTCTATTTAAACCGTTTATGCGAGAGGTCTTTTGTACCTGGTGTACGATCGTTTTTGGATAATATCTTTTTGGAAGAAAACCTGGCCACGTGTATTCACGGATCGCCAATTCCTGCGGCCTTAAGGAACTGAGGACCGCGCCTCGTTTTTGGTCTTTAAAAAATATTCTTAAAAAAAATCTAAAAAAATATGTTTTTTAAAACCTCATCGTTCTTTGGTCTTTAAAAAATATTCTTAAAAAAATCTAAAAAAAAAATATTTTTTTAAAACCTCATCGTTCTTTGGTCTTTAAAAAAATATTCTTTTAAAAATCTACGCCTTGGTATTTAAAAAAATATTCTTTTAAAAATCTACGCCTTGGTATTTAAAAAAATATTCTTTTAAAAATCTACGCCTTGGTCTTTAAAAAAATATTCTTTTAAAAATCTACGCCTTGGTCTTTAAAAAAATATTCTTTTAAAAATCTACGCCTTGGTCTTTAAAAAAATATTCTTTTAAAAATCTACGCCTTGGTCTTTAA
>NW_026887945.1:0-9192 GCF_032173495.1 Musca vetustissima | reverse complement strand
CATCATCTCCTATTGGTTCTGGGGTATCTTCTTCATCGCCACTATTTGATACTAGCAGCTTTTCGAAATGCTCCTTCCAGATCCTCAACACGCTGTCTGTATCTGTCACCAGGTTTCCTTCTTCATCTCTACAGGAGGATGTGCCTGCACCAAAGCCTTCGGTTTGGTGTTTTACTCGTTGGTAAAATTTCCGGACTTCATTCTGACTCCTGTACATCTCGATTTGCTCACGCTCACGTTTTTCTTGTTCTTTCTTCTTTTTTCTGAAAACACGTTTCTCCTCTCTCTCCTTTTCTCCCGATAATTCTCCATCACGTTACGTGTTGCTACTGTCTGCAGGGTTGCCCTATACGCTGCGTTTTTCACATCAGTAGCAATACGACACTCCTGATCGTACCATGGGTTTCTTGGTGGTGGTTTTTGGTACCCAATTGTTCTTTTTGCTGCAGTTTGTAGGGAGTGGGCAATTCTTTGCCATTGTGCTTCTATACTATTATCGGGACAAGAAGTGCTTTCTTCAAGCAGATGGGTAAGTTGAGCGGAGTAGGCCTCGGCTACCTGTTGTGTTTGCAGCTTTTCGACGTCGAGTTTCCGTGTTGTATTAGATCGCACCTTTGCTGCAACATTTAGACGGGTGCGTACCTTGGCTGCCACAAGGTAATGGTCCGAATCGATATTCGCTCCTCGGATCGATCGGACGTCTAAAACACTGGATGCATGCCTTCCGTCTATCACAACATGATCAATTTGATTTCTCGTTACTTGATCAGGAGAAATCCAGGTGGCCTTGTGTATATCGAGATGCTTGAATCTGGTGCTGCTAACTACCATGTTTTTTGCTGCCGCGAAGTCAATCAACCTCATGCCGTTATCGGATGTTTCTTCATGAAGGCTGAATTTTCCGACGGTGGGGCCAAAGATATTTTCCCTTCCGATTTTTGCATTAAAATCTCCTAGCAGAATTTTAATGTCATGGCCAGGGCAACGGTCATATGCTGTTTCTAGGCGCTCATAAAATATATCTTTGGTCTGTTCATCTTTATCTTCGGTCGGAGCATGGGCGCAAATTAGACTGATGTAAAAGAACTTCGCTTTTATACGGATTATAGCAATTCGCTCATCTACTGGAGTGAATCTGGAGACAAGGTCTTTTATTCTCCTGTTAACCATAAATCCGCAGCCAAATTCATGTCTCGTTTCATGGCAGCTATAATACAGGGCGTAATCGTCTGATTTACTTACGCCTGTCCCTTTCCATCGCATTTCCTGTAAGGCAATAATATCGGCTTTGTACTTCTTGAGTATATCCGCCAAAGCGAACACTGCCCCTGTTCTGTATAGCGTGCGCACATTCCAAGTGCAGATTCGCAGATCGTGGTCCTTTATACGTTTGCGGGGGTCGTCAACATTAGGGGGGTTTGGTTTTCTTTTTCTTTGCTTTTTCATAGTAGGTTGGGTTTTCCGAGAGTGGGCAACTAACCCGACGCCTCAACCCATTTTTTATAGTTCTTATGGGTGAACTCGCGGCACATATTAGCTCACTATTTCATCGGGTGATGAGAATAGCTCCCCAGGTGGCACCGCGGGGAGGTCAGTGTCCACAATTGAGATGAAAGAGGGACCAAGATAAGCCTGGGCTTCGCCATGTTAAAGCTAATCAGAGCCGTTGCTTGGTATCTATCATCCCCTACGCCACCCGGATGAAGATACCTTTCAATATATTCAAAATTTTGTGGGTGGAAATTTTTAATTTACGGGGTATGCGGCTAAAGGTTTAAAAATAGAGAAATTGTGGCGGCATCTTTAAATTGGTACTATATCGATAATTATTTTCAAAGATGTTTTTACCTCCATGAACACACAAAGTGAGGATAAAACACTCATGAAAGGAAATAGTGTGGCACTTCGTTGGACTACATTGATTTTCGGCATAGACGGTTACCAATTTTGGAAATTCGGCTATTTTTAACAAGAGTAAAAAATTAGGAATATCTTTACCGATTGGAGTGAGTACATAGCTATCGTGTTCATACGAAGAGAAGGTTGCAGATGTAACCGTATCAGCACTCTAGCCCCTAGTCTATAATGGTCGTCATATATGTTCATTGGAGATTTGGGCTTTACCAGTAGTGCATTGTCTTCAATCGACAAGCCGGTGCTTATGACGAAGACGGGCACTGCTTTAGGGGAAAGAAGTCATTAGTTGATGTTCCAAACACATTTTGGAATCCTCGTATTTAGATATAGCTCCCATATGGGCTATTAAAATTAAAATCCTTTAAATTTCCATAAAAATTTTTTTGCGAGTACATTGATGATTTTTGGTACATAGGTTAAGTAAAATATGCTGATTCAAAATCTGTTCACGTTCACAAATTTGGATGCTGTGCACAAAAGTTATAGCGGTTTTAAATCATGTATTTCAAATATAAATTAAATTAATTCCTATTTGTTGTAATTCGCGAATTTCTTCACAAATGGTTAAACACATTTGTTTTCTTTGCTGTACTAGTCAAATCACATTAATATACGGTTTAATAGTCGCGAAAAACAACTAAAAGCTCGAAAATATCTGAAAACAAAATAAATTAATTTTTGAATTGGCACAAAATCTTTTTTTCAATTTTTGATTTTTTAGTATGATTAAGATAATACGTTTTAGTCTAGATCTTCTACAACACGTGACGATTTCTTCTACAAATTCTTTTAGATGATTGTTAAATACAAGATAATGGGCTAAACGATATCGGTAGATTCCTCTGTTAAGAGTTGGTGCGCATGCGGTTTTCGTATAAACCGAATAAATCTCTTCCAATAATTATGCATTTTTCGAGGTTTCATTAAGCGGCCAAAGTGTGCCGCTCGATGCACTTTACTATGCAAAAACCCTAAAAATGACTAAAAATGGCGCAACGTGCATACTTTTTTATGCGCATCCGATTTCAGTAATCTCCTATGCAAATACACAAAAGGACGCCTATTTTAAAATGATCGGTTAAGAACCGCGGATGTGCTTCCACCATCGATTTTGGATAAAATACGAATATTATTCGCGTATCGATATATTTTTTCACACAGATTCGCGAATATGATAACACAAGAATGAATGTATGTGAAATCAATTCGAAGAAAAACGCAGAATTAATAATGGATGGGCTCATTAGATCCGGAACGTAAAAAAAACTAAAACCACGCGGGGTTCTACGGAACTTGAATTGACTTTCTTAATTTTAGACTCAAAATTATGTTTTTATAAAAATTTACACACCAAATTGCAAAGAAGCTACTGTGAGCACATTCTTGAGATATACACTAAACGAAGCAAAATTACTAGTTCTACAATCCTATAATCGTTTAGCACATTATCTTGTTGCGCGTCCTGATTATAAGAAAAATTCAAAAAAACACAGAAAATCCGGCTTCAAAATGTCAGCATCCTTTTTGGATGGATGCAGTGATTATATAGAAAAATCATACATTAGAACCATATTGTCCATGGTGTATTCTTCAACTTAGTCACTGATCACATGTGCGTGCGTTGTGTAGTTTAGCCACAAATCAGGAAGGAACACAAAAAACTGGTTGGCTTCAACTCTTTTTCACCCATTTTATTACATTACCACCATCACAGCATCCACGCAACTTATTACTTATTACCCATATGTTAAGATTTTGACAAGAACACTTCATTTTATATAAATTAATTTAAATTATAGGCAATATGTTCATATTCCGCAAACTTCAGTTTCAAGGAATTTAAAATATTTTTGTAATTTCCCATATATATGTTCGCCCTATTTAATGTAAATTGTATACCAAAATCCCTTGATTTGGACGAAATTTGGCATACCATACTGAATTGAGTCTAGAATGATTTGTGTAAAATTTATTGAAAATCAGTTCAGATTTAGATATAGCTCCCATGTATATTTTCCACCGATTTAATGTAAATGGTTCACCAATCTTCCTGTATATCTTTCGATTTGGACGAAATTTGGTTTAGCGTACTGAATTAAGACTATAAAAATGTATGTTAAGCTTCGTGAAAATCGGGTGGGATTTACATATAGCTCCCATATATATTTTCTTCGAGTTTAAATAAATGGTGCACCAAAGTCCCAAAGTTAGGCAGATTGACACAACATTTTGCACAACGTACTGAAGATAGTTAGCCAAACGAGTGTCAAGTTTTGTTAGAATCCGTTCAGATTTATATATAGCTCCCATATATAGTTTCGTCCGACTTTAAGTTGTACCCAAAATATGGCCATTAGGAACAAAACTTCCTGAAATTAGTATAACCTAACATAATAGGTTCATATTTGGATATAGCTTCCATATCTATTTTCATCAGATTTTAAGTAAATGTTGCACCAAACTCCTCATGTTTGCAATATTGACATGACATTTTGTACATCATACGAACGCAAAATATTCAGCGGGTGCCCAATTGATATTTGCTTTAAATCGATTTACATAATTTTGTCCCATTATAATAAATGAATGAACGACATGTTTATGGATTGGTCTAAGTCGGTTCACATCTAGATAAAGGTCACATATTTTAGTTCATCCAACTTCATGTAAATGATCATTCTGTTAGGATGCATCTTTTTTACTATTCCCATTGTGGTGAAGAGTATTATATAGTCGGTCGCGTCCGACTTTACTACTTTCCTTATTGGTTACATATGTCCATTTTCAAAATTTGGACCCGTTGTGAAATATTAGAGGTATTAGAATGAATTTGTCCCAGCCTCCAACATTATACAGAGTTACTTAAAATGTTCGGTTGTGGAAAGTTCGGTTCAAATAGTATAGTCCGTTCGAATGATATATAAAATTATTTTTTACCACAATTTTGAGCATTTTATCGGACAGATGCCAGAAGAAGTGGACCGATATTCCTCAAATTGGTCCTTTCGCTTGATATTTATAAATACTGATATTTTGAAGGAGAGGTGCCAGAAATAGGTACCGAAATCCAATCTTCGGGCTTGATCTAAGACAAGTAAAATATTACCATGTGTAAAGTGTGAATGATATTCAATATTTCGTTGGCTTCAAATGACAAGTTTTCAAAATATTGAGTCTTGGTTAAAATGTTATATTGTGCCAAGTTACCATTTTGTGGTATCTTGATTGATTTACAAAATGTTACAATGGTAAAAGTTTGGATGAAATCAGTTACTCGCTTCGAGTGTTATCGTGCACACCAGCCAGATGGACTTTCATCTGTAAATCGACTCCAAATTGTCTGAAACGGATTTGGTCAAAAAAAAAGTGTAAATACCCTCATAATGCTGAAGGATGGATCCCTTATTCAAATGTTTCTGAATATAAGTTCTTAACTTAAAACTACCACAAAAGTGACATCCATACAATGTTAATGATACTAACATTATTTCACTGAATCTACACATTCCATATATGTTTCTTAATCATCATGTTATTATGTATTCCCTTTTATTTACGTATTATGTCTTAATTCAATTTTATCACTATATTTCTTTTATGTTCATTCCCTCTGATGTGATCTGAAACTTGGCTCCTCTTTAACGGCCATTTAACTCTTGTGAATGTGAAAACATAACCTCATTGGCAGAATGACAGTTTTAACTCGGCGACAGCAGCTACAACGGCGACAATATTCTCCATTCGCAACGGTACACACAATCTGTACTTGGAAACATATCGAGATGGTTTACACCTGTATTTGGAAAGAGATAAAACCACTGAAATGCTGCCTATTCAATTTAATTTATACGACTATCGGTGGCATCAAGTGGCCATAAGGTGGGTAAAAACTTTGTGGTGAAAACCTATGTGAATGAGTTTGTGTATGTGAATACATGTGTATTGTATGAGTGTGTGTTTGGGAGTATCGTTTTCCCATAAATGTATTTCTGAACACCCTGTATGTGCGTGTGTGTGTATATTTGTAATATTCAACATAAAATGTCTTTGGCCCTTGGCTGAGTTACCGAAATTTATATTTTTATTGACCATAGTTGAGGTTTTTGTTTCTGTTGTTTTGCGTTCCCCATTCAAGGTTCAAATGTTATTACATTTTATTTTATGTGAACAACAACAAAAAACAAAGAACAAATTAATTTTATTACGAATTTTCATATTTGTCTGCTTTTGCTCGCTCCTTTGTTTCTGACAGCATAAAAAATGGTGATTTCATAACGATTTACATCGATTGTTCCTGGTCGAACAGTTTTGTCGTTTCGAAACGTTTATTTTCATTGCCTTTGGATGCCGATGTTGAAGTTAGGAGAGGATTCAATGTAAGTATATGGATATCCAATATTGAAAGTAAAAATAAATACCAAATATTGTAATTATATTTTGTAACATTTCACTATAAAACACAATCGGAATTGTGCTATTGAAATGTTCATACAATTTTATGGCCATAAAAGAAGTGCAGCTCTTATTCGATATTAAAGAGTAATTTTACAGTTCATGAAATTTTATTGCCGTTGTAACGGACGTCTGTGACTTAATGATATTCGAAAAAGTAACTATTGATCATAATAGTAGGTCGTATTATTTTTTATTGTAATAAATTAATACTGATTTTAATTGATTTATGCTAGATAAAATTTCGTTATTCTAGATAAAATAAACATAACTATAAAGAACCATAGCTGTACACACAGATATAAAACTTTTTCTTCGTGAGATATCGAATTATATCGGTTTCAGGGTTTAATATATATATGGAATCGGGCGAAAATACAGGGAATACTATATAAGCTTCTGTTCCAGGCAACACTGCGTGTCGTTCCTGGCATATTCATTGAACACTTTTTCATTATTAACATACACATATTCAGTACGATTTGACGTACAACAATGTGTTGTGTTGGTTACAGTGATTTGACAATTTTTGTGCGATAAGTTTTCACTACTACCAATGTGGATTACACAAAAATGCATCGATGAACTTAAATATTTTTATAGTTATGAAGCAACATTCTATAGCCTGTGCAAAAAAGGTCTGAAAAAAGTAAAAATGTCAGTCGGTGTTGCCGACAGATATATGGGAAATTACAAAATTCCTTTAAAATTCCATAAAAAAAATTTAAATTTTTTTCCGAGCACATTCATGATTTTTGCTACATATGTTAAGGAAAATATGCTGATTCAAAATCTGTTCGCGTTCACAAATTTGGATGCTGCGCACAAAAGTTATAGCGGTTTTCCTATTTGTTGTAATTCGCGAATTTCTTCACAAATGGTTAAACACATTTTTTTGCTTTGGATACTAGTCAAATCACATTGAAATACGGTTTAGTAGTCGCGAAAAACAACTAAAAGCTCGAAAATATCTGAAAACAAAACAAATTAATTTTTGAATTGCTACAACATTTTTTTTCAATTTTTGATTTTTTGGTATCTTCTACAACACTTGACGATTTCTTCTACAAATTCTTTTAAACGATTGTTAAATAATGAACCTCTGTTAAGAGTCGACTTAAAAAAATTACCAAATATATTGCAGTTACAGTATATGAAAATGATCAACATTAAAAAGCATGCAGTTTGCGTATTCGTTGAAATCAGTTGATGCGCATGCGGTTTTCGTATAAACCGAATAAATTTCTTCCAATAATTATGCATTTTTCGTAGTTTCATTAAGCGGCCAAAGTGTGCCGCTCGATCCACTTTTACAAAAACCCTAAAAATGGCGCAACGTGAATACGATTTTTATGCGCATGCGCAGATTTCAAAGGACACCTATTTTAAAAGGATCGGTGAAAAACCACGGATGTGCCTCCACAATCGATTTTGGATAAAATACGCATATTATTTGCGTATCGATAAATGTTTGACCTATTTTCACACAGATTCGCAATTATGATAACACAAGAATGAATGTATTTAAAATCAGTTCGAAGAAAAACGCGATTATATACGCGAATTTGTCAAAATAAGTTTTTGCAGTTTTTCTCACATTCAAGGTACCTATATCCGCCGTTTTATTGGGCAGAATTGAACATGGCTGAGCTCATTAGATCCGGCACGTAAAAAAACTAAAATCACGCGGGGTTCCACGGAATTTAAATGGAGTTTCTTAATTTTAGACTCAAAAAATATGTTTTTTTATAAAAATTTACGCACCAAATTTTCGTTTTTGGAACCCAATTGCAACGAAGCTACGGTGAGCAAACGAAGCAAAATCACTAGTTCTACAATCCTATAATTAGTTTAGTCCATTATCTGGATGCCCATCCTAATTATAAGAAACATTCAAAAAACACCGAAAATCCGGCTTCAAATGTCAGTATCGTTTTTGGGTGGATGCAGTGATTATATCGAAAAATCATACATTAGAATACAGGGACCGTAACGGTTATAAGTTATATCAAATCAGGTAAAAAATAACTGTTATTATGTGACCTAAATAAAAAAAAACACTGTAATTATTTATTTTTTAACGGAAAAAATAAACGTTGATTTATAACTGTTAAAAATGATTTTTATTTTTTCCGTCAAAAATAAAAGTCTTTTTGGGACTTTTATTTTTTCCATCAAAAATAACAGTCTTTTTGGGATTTTTATTTTTTCCGTCAGGAAATAAAACTAGTCACTGATGACATGTGCGTGCGTTGTGTAGTTTAGCCACAAATCAGGAAGGAACACAAAAAAACTGGTTGGCTTCAACTCATTTTCATGTCGCGAGTTATAACCTTGCAAACTTCACTTTCAAATAATTTAAAAGATTTTTGTAATTTCCCATATGTAGCCCATATATATTTCCGACCGACTTCGTGTTAATTGGGCTCCAAATATTCAACGGGTACCCGATTGATTATTGCTTTAAATCGATTTACATAATTTTGTCCCATTGTAACAAAGGAATGAGATGTTTATTGATTGATCTAAGTCGGTTCACATTTAGATAAAGGTCACATAAAATAGAGTTGCTACGATAAAACCTGGACCCATATTATTATTATTCTGTGAACAAATTTTTTACGTCTTAAGAAGCCTAATATACCTCAAAAGGCTAAATCTTCATATGGGAAATATATTAAAACATGAATCTATATTCCTATTCTGTGAATATGAAAGCAATGTATGTAAAATTCATTCATATCATGCAATATTTATACATGTAATAACATATGGTAAACTATGATTTAATTAGGCAAACCCATGTTTCTGTTTATATAACTT
>NW_026887944.1:0-9276 GCF_032173495.1 Musca vetustissima | reverse complement strand
CAGAGTCCCCACTGTCCACAACATGGCGTTTTCTAAGGCGAAGGTTTGTTTTTCCGGCATATGGTGTGTATATTCTGAAAGTACATTTCGAGACCTTTCAATTGATGTGGGTATCAATACTGCATCCATTTTAGTTTTTGCGCAATATGGCGTTTTCTACACAGACTCCCCATTGTCACTGGAAAATCGAGAAAATCCGTTTAGCAAAGTTTTTTCTTCGGTATAAGGTGTATATATTCTGAAAGTACATTTCGAGACCTTGATGTGGGTCTTCATACTGCATCCATTTTAGTTTTTGCGCTATATGGCGTTTTCTACACAGAGTCCCCACTGTCACTGAGACTTGCAATGAAAATCGAGAAAATCCGTTAGGCGAAGGTTTGTTTTTCGGTATAAGGTGTGTATATTCTGAAAGTACATTTCGAGACCTTTCAATTGATGTGGGTATCAATACTGCATCCATTTTAGTTTTTGCGCAATATGGCGTTTTCTACCAGAGTCCCCACTGTCACTGAGACTTGCAACCAAAATCGAGAAAATCCGTTAGGCGAAGGTTTGTTTTCCGGCATATGGTGTGTATATTCTGAAAGTACATTTCGAGACCTTTCAATTGATGTGGGTATCAATACTGCATCCATTTTAGTTTTTGCGCAATATGGCGTTTTCTACACAGAGTCCCCACTGTCACTGAGACTTGCAAGGAAAATCGAGAAAATCCGTTAGGCGAAAGTTTGTTTTTCGGCATAGGTGTATATATTCTGAAAGTACATTTCGAGACCTTTCAATTGATGTGGGTATCAATACTGCATCCATTTTAGTTTTTGCGCAATATGGCGTTTTCTACACAGAGTCCCCACTTTTTTCCACAACATGGCGTTTTCACTGAGACTTGCAATTGTCACTGGAAAATCGAAATCCGTTTAGGCAAAGTTTTTTTTCGGTATAAGGTGTATATATTCTGAAAGTACATTTCGAGACCTTTCAATTGATGTGGGTCTCCATACTGCATCCATTTTAGTTTTTGCGCAATATGGCGTTTTCTACACAGAGTCCCCACTGTCACTGAGACTTGCAACCAAAATCGAGAAAATCCGTTAGGCGAAGGTTTGTTTTTCGGCATATGGTGTGTATATTCTGAAAGTACATTTCGAGACCTTTCAATTGATGTGGGTATCAATACTGCATCCATTTTAGTTTTTGCGCAATATGGCGTTTTCTACACAGAGTCCCCACTGTCACTGAGACTTGCAAGGAAAATCGAGAAAATCCGTTTAGCAAAGTTTTTTATTCGGTATAAGGTGTATATATTCTGAAAGTACATTTCGAGACCTTTCAATTGATGTGGGTCTCCATACTGCATCCATTTTAGTTTTTGTGCTATATGGCGTTTTCTACACAGAATCGCCACTGTCACTGAGACTTGCAAGGAAAATCGAGAAAATCCGTTAGGCGAAGGTTTGTTTTCCGGCATATGGTGTATATATTCTGAAAGTACATTTCGAGACCTTTCAATTGATGTGGGTCTCCATACTGCATCCATTTTAGTTTTTGCGCTATATGGCGTTTTCTACACAGAATCGCCACTGTCACTGAGACTTGCAAGGAAAATCGAGAAAATCCGTTAGGCGAAGGTTTGTTTTTCGGCATATGGTGTGTATATTCTGAAAGTACATTTCGAGACCTTTCAATTGATGTGGGTCTCCATACTGCATCCATTTTAGTTTTTGCGCTATATGGCGTTTTCTACACAGAATCGCCACTGTCACTGGAAAATCGAGAAAATCCGTTTAGCAAGGTTTGTTTTTCGGAATATGGTGTGTATATTCTGACAGTACATTTTAAGACCTTTCAACTGATGTGGGTCTCCATACTGCGTCCACTTTAGTTTTTGCGCAATATGGCGTTTTCTACACAGATTCCCCACTGTCACTGAGACTTGCAACCAAAATCGAGAAAATCCGTTAGGCGAAGGTTTGTTTTCGGCATATGGTGTGTATATTCTCAAAGTACATTTCGAGACCTTTCAATTGATGTGGGTCTCCATACTGCATCCATTTTAGTTTTTGCACTATATGGCGTTTTCTACACAGAATCGCCACTGTCACTGAGACTTGCAAGGAAAATCGAGAAAATCGTTAGGCGAAGGTTTGTTTTTCGGCATATGGTGTATATATTCTGAAAGTACATTTCGAGACCTTTCAATTGATGTGGGTCTCCATACTGCATCCATTTTAGTTTTTGCGCAATATGGCGTTTTCTACACAGAGTCCCCACTGTCACTGAGACTTGCAAGGAAAATCGAGAAAATCCGTTAGGCGAAAGTTTGTTTTTCGGCATAGGGTGTATATATTCTGAAAGTACATTTCGAGACCTTTCAATTGATGTGGGTCTCCATACTGCATCCATTTTAGTTTTTGCGCAATATGGCGTTTTCTACACAGAGTCCCCACTTTTTTCACAACATGGCGTTTTCTACACAGACTTTGTCACTGGAAAATCGAGAAAATCCGTTTAGCAAAGTTTTTTTTTCGGTATAAGGTGTATATATTCTGAAAGTACATTTCGAGACCTTTCAATTGATGTGGGTCTCCATACTGCATCCATTTTAGGTTTTGCGCAATATGGCGTTTCTACACAGAGTCCCCACTGTCACTGAGACTTGCAACCAAAATCGAGAAAATCCGTTAGGCGAAGGTTTGTTTTTCGGCATATGGTGTATATATTCTGAAAGTACATTTCGAGACCTTTCAATTGATGTGGGTCTCCATACTGCATCCATTTTAGTTTTTGCGCAATATGGCGTTTTCTACACAGAATCGCCACTGTCACTGAGACTTGCAAGGAAAATCGAGAAAATCCGTTAGGCGAAGGTTTGTTTTCCGGCATATGGTGTATATATTCTGAAAGTACATTTCGAGACCTTTCAATTGATGTGGGTATCAATACTGCATCCATTTTAGTTTTTGCGCTATATGGCGTTTTCTACACAGAATCGCCACTGTCACTGAGACTTGCAAGGAAAATCGAGAAAATCCGTTAGGCGAAGGTTTGTTTTTCGGCATATGGTGTATATATTCTGAAAGTACATTTCGAGACCTTTCAATTGATGTGGGTCTCCATACTGCATCCATTTTAGTTTTTGCGCTATATGGCGTTTTCTACACAGAATCGCCACTGTCACTGAGACTTGCAAGGAAAATCGAGAAAATCCGTTAGGCGAAAGTTTGTTTTCCGGCATAGGTGTGTATATTCTGAAAGTACATTTCGAGACCTTTCAATTGATGTGGGTCTCCATACTGCATCCATTTTAGTTTTTGCGCTATATGGCGTTTTCTACACAGAATCGCCACTGTCACTGAGACTTGCAAGGAAAATCGAGAAAATCCGTTAGGCGAAAGTTTGTTTTTCGGTATAAGGTGTATATATTCTGAAAGTACATTTCGAGACCTTTCAATTGATGTGGGTCTCCATACTGCATCCATTTTAGTTTTTGCGCAATATGGCGTTTTCTACACAGAGTCCCCACTGTCACTGAGACTTGCAACCAAAATCGAGAAAATCCGTTAGGCGAAGGTTTGTTTTTCGGCATATGGTGTGTATATTCTGAAAGTACATTTCGAGATCTTTGGGTATCGCATCCATAGTTTTTGCGTGGCGTTTTCTACACAGAGTCCCCACTGTCACTGAGACTTGCAAGGAAAATCGAGAAAGTCCGTTAGGCGAAAGTTTGTTTTTCGTCATAGGGTGTATATATTCTGAAAGTACATTTCGAGACCTTTCAATTGATGTGGGTCTCCATACTGCATCCATTTTAGTTTTTGCGCAATATGGCGTTTTCTACACAGAGTCCCCACTTTTTTCCACAACATGGCGTTTTCTACACAGACTCCCCATTGTCACTGGAAAATCGAGAAAATCCGTTAGGCGAAGGTTTGTTTTTCGGTGTGGTGTGTATATTCTGACAGTACATTTCGAGACCTTTCAATTGATGTGGGTCTCCATACTGCATCCATTTTAGTTTTTGCGCAATATGGCGTTTTCTACACAGAGTCCCCACTGTCACTGAGACTTGCAAGGAAAATCGAGAAAATCCGTTAGGCGAAAGTTTGTTTTTCGTAATAGGGTGTATATATTCTGAAAGTACATTTCGAGACCTTTCAATTGATGTGGGTCTCCATACTGCATCCATTTTAGTTTTTGCGCAATATGGCGTTTTCTACACAGAGTCCCCACTGTCACTGAGACTTGCAAGGAAAATCGAGAAAGTCCGTTAGGCGAAAGTTTGTTTTTTGGCATATGGCGTTTTCTACCCAGAGTCCCCACTGTCACTGAGACCTTGCAATTGAAAATCGAGAAAATCCGTTTTGCGAAGGTTTGTTTTCGGCATATGGTGTATATATTCTGAAAGTACATTTCGAGACCTTTCAATTGATGTGGGTATCAATACTGCATCCATTTTAGTTTTTGCGCAATATGGCGTTTTCTACACAGAGTCCCCACTGTCACTGAGACTTGCAAGGAAAATCGAGAAAGTCCGTTAGGCGAAAGTTTGTTTTTCGGCATAGGGTTTTTTCCACAACATGTACATTTCGAGACCTTTCAATTGATGTGGGTCTCCATACTGCATCCATTTTAGTTTTTGCGCAATATGGCGTTTTCTACACAGAGTCCCCACTTTTTTCGCTACATGGCGTTTTCTACACAGAATCGCCACGGTCACTGAGACATGCAAGGAAAATCGAGAAAGTCCTTTAGGCGAAAGTTTGTTTTTCGGTATAAGGTGTATATATTCTGAAAGTACATTTCGAGACCTTTCAATTGATGTGGGTCTCCATACTGCATCCATTTTAGTTTTTGCGCAATATGGCGTTTTCTACACAGAGTCCCCACTGTCACTGAGACTTGCAAGGAAAATCGAGAAAATCCGTTAGGCGAAGGTTTGTTTTTCGGCATATGGTGTATATATTCTGAAAGTACATTTCGAGACCTTTCAATTGATGTGGGTCTCCATACTGCATCCATTTTAGTTTTTGCGCAATATGGCGTTTTCTACACAGAATCGCCACTGTCACTGAGACTTGCAAGGAAAATCGAGAAAATCCGTTAGGCGAAGGTTTGTTTTTCGGCATATGGTGTATATATTCTGAAAGTACATTTCGAGACCTTTCAATTGATGTGGGTCTCCATACTGCATCCATTTTAGTTTTTGCGCTATATGGCGTTTTCTACACAGAATCCCCACTGTCACTGAGACTTGCAAGGAAAATCGACAAAATCCGTTAGGCGAAAGTTTGTTTTTCGGCATATGGTGTATATATTCTGAAAGTACATTTCGAGACCTTTCAATTGATGTGGGTCTCCATACTGCATCCATTTTAGTTTTTGCGCTATATGGCGTTTTCTACACAGAATCGCCACTGTCACTGAGACTTGCAAGGAAAATCGAGAAAATCCGTTAGGCGAAAGTTTGTTTTTCGGCATAGGGTGTATATATTCTGAAAGTACATTTCGAGACCTTTCAATTGATGTGGGTCTCCATACTGCATCCATTTTAGTTTTTGCGCAATATGGCGTTTTCTACACAGAGTCCCCACTTTTTTCCACAACATGGCGTTTTCTACACAGACTCTCCATTGTCACTGGAAAATCGAGAAAATCCGTTTAGCAAAGTTTTTTTTTCGGTATAAGGTGTATATATTCTGAAAGTACATTTCGAGACCTTTCAATTGATGTGGGTCTCCATACTGCATCCATTTTAGTTTTTGCGCAATATGGCGTTTTCTACACAGAGTCCCCACTGTCACTGAGACTTGCAACCAAAATCGAGAAAATCCGTTAGGCGAAGGTTTGTTTTTCGGCATATGGTGTATATATTCTGAAAGTACATTTCGAGACCTTTCAATTGATGTGGGTCTCCATACTGCATCCATTTTAGTTTTTGCGCTATATGGCGTTTTCTACACAGAATCGCCACTGTCACTGAGACTTGCAAGGAAAATCGAGAAAGTCCGTTAGGCGAAAGTTTGTTTTTCGGCATATGGTGTATATATTCTGAAAGTACATTTCGAGACCTTTCAATTGATGTGGGTCTCCATACTGCATCCATTTTAGTTTTTGCGCTATATGGCGTTTTCTACACAGAATCGCCACTGTCACTGGAAAATCGAGAAAATCCGTTTAGCAAAGTTTGTTTTTCGGCATATGGTGTATATATTCTGAAAGTACGTTTCGAGACCTTTCAATTGATGTGGGTCTTCATACTGCATCCATTTTAGTTTTTGCGCTATATGGCGTTTTCTACACAGAATCGCCACTGTCACTGAGACTTGCAAGGAAAATCGAGAAAATCCGTTAGGCGAAGGTTTGTTTTTCGGCATATGGTGTGTATATTCTGAAAGTACATTTCGAGACCTTTCAATTGATGTGGGTCTCCATACTGCATCCATTTTAGTTTTTGCGCTATATGGCGTTTTCTACACAGAATCGCCACTGTCACTGAGACTTGCAATGAAAATCGAGAAAATCCGTTAGGCGAAGGTTTGTGTTTCGGCATAGGGTGTATATATTCTGAAAGTACATTTCGAGACCTTTCAATTGATGTGGGTCTCCATACTTTTAGTTTTTGCGCAATATGGCGTTTTCTACACAGAGTCCCCACTGTCACTGAGACTTGCAACTGGAAAATCGAGAAAATCCGTTAGGCGAAGGTTTGTTTTTCGGTATAAGGTGTATATATTCTGAAAGTACATTTCGAGACCTTTCAATTGATGTGGGTCTCCATACTGCATCCATTTTAGTTTTTGCGCAATATGGCGTTTTCTACCCAGAGTCCCCACTGTCACTGAGACTTGCAATGAAAATCGAGAAAATCCGTTAGGCGAAGGTTTGTTTTTCGGTGTGGTGTGTATATTCTGACAGTACATTTTGAGACCTTTCAATTGATGTGGGTCTCCATACTGCATCCATTTTAGTTTTTGCGCAATATGGCGTTTTCTACACAGAGTCCCCACTTTTTTCCACAACATGGCGTTTTCTACACAGACTCCCCATTGTCACTGGAAAATCGAGAAAATCCGTTAGGCGAAGGTTGGTGTATATATTCTGAAAGTACATTTCGAGACCTTTCAATTGATGTGGGTCTCCATACTGCATCCATTTTAGTTTTTGCGCAATATGGCGTTTTCTACACAGAGTCCCCACTGTCACTGAGACTTGCAACCAAAATCGAGAAAATCCGTTAGGCGAAGGTTTGTTTTTCGGCATATGGTGTATATATTCTGAAAGTACATTTCGAGACCTTTCAATTGATGTGGGTATCAATACTGCATCCATTTTAGTTTTTGCGATATATGGCGTTTTCTACACAGAATCGCCACTGTCACTGAGACTTGCAAGGAAAATCGAGAAAATCCGTTAGGCGAAAGTTTGTTTTTCGGGTGTATATATTCTGAAAGTACATTTCGAGACCTTTCAATTGATGTGGGTCTCCATACTGCATCCATTTTAGTTTTTGCGCAATATGGCGTTTTCTACACAGACTCCCCACTGTCACTGGAAAATCGAGAAAATCCGTTTAGCAAAGTTTTTTTTTCGGTATAAGGTGTATATATTCTGAAAGTACATTTCGAGACCTTTCAATTGATGTGGGTCTCCATACTGCATCTTTTTGCGCAATATGGCGTTTTCTACACAGAGTCCCCACTGTCACTGAGACTTGCAATGAAAAATCGAGAAAATCCGTTAGGCGAATGTTTGTTTTCCGGCATATGGTGTATATATTCTGAAAGTACATTTCGAGACCTTTCAATTGATGTGGGTCTCCATACTGCATCCATTTTAGTTTTTGCGCTATATGGCGTTTTCTACACAGAATCGCCACTGTCACTGAGACTTGCAAGGAAAATCGAGAAAATCCGTTAGGCGAAGGTTTGTTTTTCGGCATATGGTGTATATATTCTGAAAGTACATTTCGAGACCTTTCAATTGATGTGGGTCTCCATACTGCATCCAATTTAGTTTTTGCGCTATATGGCGTTTTCTACACAGAATCGCCACTGTCACCAATATGGCGTTTTCTACCCAGAGTCCCCACTGTCACTGAGACTTGCAATGAAAATCGAGAAAATCCGTTAGGCGAAGGTTTGTTTTTCGGCATAAGGTGTATATATTCTGAAAGTACATTTCGAGACCTTTCAATTGATGTGGGTATCAATACTGCATCCATTTTAGTTTTTGCGCAATATGGCGTTTTCTACACAGAGTCCCCACTGTCACTGAGACTTGCAAGGAAAATCGAGAAAATCCGTTAGGCGAAAGTTTGTTTTTCGGCATATGGTGTATATATTCTGAAAGTACATTTCGAGACCTTTCAATTGATGTGGGTCTCCATACTGCATCCATTTTAGTTTTTGCGCAATATGGCGTTTTCTACACAGAGTCCCCACTTTTTTCACAACATGGCGTTTTCTACACAGACTCCCCATTGTCACTGGAAATCGAGAAAATCCGTTTAGCAAAGTTTTTTCTTCGGTATAAGGTGTATATATTCTGAAAGTACATTTCGAGACCTTTCAATTGATGTGGGTCTCCATACTGCATCCATTTTAGTTTTTGCGCAATATGGCGTTTTCTACACAGAGTCCCCACTGTCACTGAGACTTGCAAGGAAAATCGACAAAATCCGTTAGGCGAAGGTTTGTTTTCCGGCATATGGTGTGTATATTCTGAAAGTACATTTCGAGACCTTTCAATTGATGTGGGTATCAATACTGCATCCATTTTAGTTTTTGCGCAATATGGCGTTTTCTACCCAGAGTCCCCACTGTCACTGAGACTTGCAACCAAAATCGAGAAAATCCGTTAGGCGAAGGTTTGTTTTTCGGCATAAGGTGTATATATTCTGAAAGTACATTTCGAGACCTTTCAATTGATGTGGGTATCAATACTGCATCCATTTTAGTTTTTGCGCAATATGGCGTTTTCTACCCAGAGTCCCCACTGTCACTGAGACTTGCAACAAAAATCCGGCATATGGTGTGTATATTCTGAAAGTACATTTTGAGACCTTTCAATTGATGTGGGTCTCCATACTGCATCCATTTTAGTTTTTGCGCTATATGGCGTTTTCTACACAGAGTCCCCACTGTCACTGAGACTTGCAAGGAAAATCGAGAAAGTCCGTTAGGCGAAAGTTTGTTTTTCGGCATAGGGTGTATATTCTGAAAGTACATTTCGAGACCTTTCAATTGATGTGCGTATCAATACTGCATCCATTTT
>NW_026887943.1:0-9219 GCF_032173495.1 Musca vetustissima | reverse complement strand
TATTTGTAAGGCAACGTTGCCTTCGCATCACATCGAATAGTGCTCACACCAAGCCTGGGGCAATTTTGATTGTTGCCTGTTCCATTAACTCTATGAATATTTATTGGTGTTGGTTTTGGTTGGTGTTGCGAAGGGTGTCGCGGTTTAGTGGTTTGAGGAGGTTTAAGATATGCAAATTGCTGTCGTTTGCAACACACCTTCAACTAAAAGTTAATAGTGCGTAACAAATGCACTCATATAACAATTACGACTACTGCCTGCTGTACAAATTAGTTTCCTTTTCCTCGAATGCATTAATATTTCATAGCTTTCATAAACAAAATACATTTGACCACCCCTAAAATAATAACGAACTAAATTCTATAACCAAATAACAAATTTATATAACTACTGGCGACTTAGCTTTGGCGGAAAAATTCATAACAGGTATACCAGGGCAGACCATTTTTCACTGCAGTTTGCTACAAAGGGTTCTAATTGGGTATCAAATGTCTCCACTAAAAATTATAAATATCGGTCCACTTTTTCTTGTAGCCCTCTATATAACGGTACCTCCAATTTTCGGTATTTTGGGGTTCTTGAGAGTGCTTTTTAAATCGAATTCGCTGAAATTAGGCAAAATGGGTTCTTCTTGGGTACATCCATCCACACACCTATGCCAAATTACATGTCAGTAGGGCAGATTCAGATTCGTTTTTGTGCAATGGGACAAAATTATTACATCATAGAGCGCTGTTCAATCTCCAGTTCATCCATAATCATCAGTTGATTATTTAGTCCAACCTTTAGTTCTTTGGTGCACCATTTGCTAAAAATCGGACGAAAATATATTTATGCGACCTATATCTAAATCTAAACCGATCTCCATAAAACTTGGCACACTTTAGGCTATCATAACTTCAGTAGTTTATGCAAAATTTCTTGCCAATCGGACTAAATTTGACTCCTTGGTGCACCATTTGCTAAAAAATCGGACGAAAATATATGGGAGCTATATCCAAATATGAACCGATTTCAATATATCTTGGCACAAGTTAGGCTATCCAAACTTCAAAACCTTGTGCAACATTTTGTGCCAATCGGGCTAAATTTGACTCTTTGGTGCACCATTTGATGAAAATCAGACGAAAATATATGGGAGCTATATCTAAATCTAAACCGATTTTCTCCAATTTCAATAGGGTTCGTCCTTGGGTCAAATAAGTGACATGTGCCAAAATTTAATCTAATTCGGATCATAAATGTGACCTGTACTTTGTTCACAAAAATATATGGACGGACGAACAGACGGACGGACATGCATAAATCAACAGAAAGTGATTCTATGCATATTCTCAAATGGAAAAGGAAATTTTATCTTTTCTTACAAAGAGATACACTCGATTCAAAGTCCTGGTAGGTCCGCTGGTTCAATATGAAAACTTTCACTTCAAAATTAATATTTGTACAAAAAAAAATCATGGGTACCAGGGGCCGGGAGTAAATATTTACTTTGACAACTCTTTAGTAACTAAAATTCGACTATTGGCTAAATACTACGATGTATTCTTCATAAGGTTTAAAAATAATTATTTTAAGCGACGAATCCAAAATTAAACAAGTGAAAAAAACGTAAAGTTCGGCCGGGCCGAACTTTTGATACCTCCACCATAGATATACTGATAGGCATTAGAAATAAAAATATAGGGAACATACCAAAAAGTGGACCTATACCGACGTTTCTAAAAAGGGATTATGTAAACCATAATAAAAATTGCAGAAATTTTTAATGGATAATTATACCCTCAGCCTTATGGCTAATGAGAGTGTATACACGTTAACACGGTGAAAATGTGCCTCATAGAAATATTGGTTGTAGACCCCATGTTTCTTTGGACCAAATCCGTTTCAGAAAATTCAGATTTCATCCAATCTTTGCCCCTCTTATTATTTCTTCCAAACTTAGTTCAAGTTCGAAGATGGGGAATGTCGGTCCATTCCTTCTGGAACCTCCACACACAGTTCATTATCGAACCATGCGTTCTACTTTTTTATCTCGATATCCTCCGCAGGTGAAATGATTACATCAGAGTATTAGAACCAAACTCAAAACGGAGAACAAATCAGATAACTATTTTAATATAAACCAGTAAGGAAAGTACTAAAGTCGGACTGGGCCGACTACATGATACCCTTCACCACTTTGGGTATATTCTACATATGTATCCTAACAGACGTCGCCTTTTCGAAGGAACATTGTCATGAAATTTAACGAATTTAAATATCTATAAGTACACCGACTAACATCAATCCCAACACATGCCATTCTGCAACCTATTCTAAATTTTGTAAATAGATTTAAAGCAAACTTTACACACGCTTAGGTATGCTTCACTGTTTCAAATGTAATATCAATCAGGCACCCATTGATTATTTGGTGTACAAAAACATGAATAGGTCGAAAATTTGAACCGATTTCAAGGAATCGAAATTATATATTGAAGTTTTGCTATATCTAAATCTGAACCGATTTCAAGGAAACTTGCCAGAGTTTAATTTATACTTATATTAATTTCAGTACGTTGTGTCAATCGGCCTAGCTATGGGTCTTTAGTGCATCCTTCTTTAAAATCGGACGAAAGTATATATAGGAGCTGAACCAATTTCAAGAAAACTTGACGCACGAAAGATTATAGCAACTTCAGTACATTGTACAAAATTGTGTGCCAGTTGGCCAAACATTTTGTGACTTTAGTGCACAATTTACATTAAATCGGGCGAGAATATACAGGGGAGCTATATCTAAATCTGAACCGATCTTCACGAAACTTAGCACACATCATTAATTCAATACGCTATGCATAACAGAAAATTATATATGGACTTTGATGCCCCATTTACTTTAAATCGGACGAAAATATATATGGGAGCTTTATCTAAATCTGACCCGATTTTCTCGAAACTTGACACACGTCATTCTGGACCTAATTCAGTACTCTGTGCAAAATTTCGTGTAAATCGAAAGATATATAGGGACTTTGGTGCGCCATTTACATAAAAAGGGATAAAACTATATACGGGAGCTATATCTAAATCTGATCCGATTTTCACGAAATTTAGCACACATCATTCTGGACCTAATTCAGTACCCTATTCAAAATTTCGTGGAAATCAAAAGATATATAGGGACTTTGGTGCACCATTTACATAAAATCGGACGAAACTATATATGGGAGCTTTATCTAAATCTGATCCCATATTCTTAAATTTCAATAGGGATTGTCCTTGGTCCAAATAAGTGAGTTGTGCCAAATTTCATCCAATTCGGATAATAAATGCGACTTGCACTTTGTTTACAATTTAACATGGACAGACAGACGGACGGACGGACAAACGGACAGACGTACATGCATAAATCGACTCAGAAAGTGATTCTTTGCATATCCTCAAAAGGAACCTTGTGTCTATCTCGTTTTCTTTGCCTGTTACAAACATATACACACATAATGCCCTGTACCACAGTGTGGTGAAGGGTATAAAAAGTAGATTATATGGGGACAACCTCAAAAAGGGGGGAAATATTAATAACTTTTGGAAGGGAGATTTGTTACCATATACGACTACAAAATACCAAATTGTTGTAAATTCGGTTGAAAACGCACTCAAGAACCCCAAAATACCGAAAATTGGGGATACCCTTATATAGGGGCTATCCGAAAATATGGACTTATATTAATATTTTTTTGTGGAGAGAATTTCAGCGAATTCAGCTGAAAAACGCGCTCAAGAACCCCAAAATACCGAAAATTTGGGGGGTACCCCTATATGAGAGCTATGCCTTAACGTGGACCGATGTAGCCAATCTTCGAACTTGACCTGCCTGCAGACAAAAGACTCTATGCAAAATTTTGGCGATCTATCTCAATTCCCTTAGACGCTAGAGTGATTACAACAGACAGACGGGCAGATGGATATGCTTAAATCGTCATACAATTTTACGCTGATCAAGAATATATACTTTATAGGGTCGGAAATGATTATTTCGATGCGGTACAAACGGAAAAACAAAACTAAAATACCCTCCATACTATGGTGGAGGGTATAAAAAATTGGGTTGGAGTCGGAGTCTATGTTTAATTGGTAGTGTAATCGTTTATTACATGATCAACCCTGAATAGCACAAACAAATACTAAATGCACGATATCTATATATATAAACGAGCTTAGTGTTAAGTGAGTGAGTGACTGACAGATCACCGCCCAGACGAAACGGCTGAAGCTAGAATCTTGAAATTTTGGGTTTAGGTTGTTGTTGGTGTGTAGGCTTGAGACAAGGCTGGGTTTTTGGAAATTCGAACTAGAAGGGTACGAAAAGTACTAAAAAGTACTAAATGTGATACCATTTGTATTTGGCGAACCGGTGGAGCTAGAACTTTGAAATTTGGATTGGTGGTCGCTGAGTGAGATTGGTGAGATTGGTGGAAGGATAGATGTACCAAAGGGTTTTTGGAAATTCGAACTATAAATATCCGAAAAGTACAAAAATGTACTTAATTTGGTACAATTTAGCATGTGAATTGATAGAGCTAAACCTTGAAATTTGGAACGCGAATTATGGTTGAGATGTAGAGTCTATTGAAGGAGATGGTTTTGAAAGCGTGTACTCATGTGTACGAAAAGTACTATATGGTACTATATTTGGTACAAATTAAGTGTGGAGATACAAATTGAGCTAGAATCCTGAAATTTGAAATTAACATCACCGTCGGAGTGTAGGATTGGGAATGTACGTAGTTTTGGAATTTTTTACTCAGTTTCAGTAATTTATATTCATGGGTACTAAATAGTCCTAAATTTGGTACAATTTGAATTTTATGCGAACCAATAGAGCTAGAATCATGAAATTTGGAGTCAGGATCACTGTTGGGGTGAAAGATCGAGATATGTAGGAAGTTTTAAACAGTTTTACTAATGTGTTCTAAATTTGGTACAATTTGAATTGAGGGTGAACCGTTAGAGTTGGAATCCTGAAACTTGAATTTAGGATCACTGTGGGGGTGTAGGATTAGGGTCTGTAGGAAGTTTTGGAAATTGGTACTACTATGTACTAAATTTGGTACAAATTGAATTGTGGATGAACCGATAGAGTTGGAATCCTGAAACTTGGATTTAGGATCACTGTGGGGGTGTAGAATTGGGGTATGTAGGAAGTTTTGGAAATTGGTACTACTATGTACTAAATTTGGTACAATTTGAATTGAGGGTGAACCGAAAGAGTTGTAATCCTGAAACTTGGATTTAGCATCTCTATTTAGTGTAAGTATGAAGTTTTCGAAATTCGTACTACTGTGTACTAAATATCGTACAATTTGAACTGTAGGTGAACCGATAGAGTTGGAATCCTGAAACTTGGATTTAGGATCACTGTGGGGGTGTAGGATTGGGGTATGTATGAAGTTTTGGAAATTCGTACTACAGTGTACTAAATTTGGTACAAATTGAATTGTGGATGAACCGATAGAGTTGGAATCCTGAAACTTGGTTTTAGGATCACTGTGGGGTGTAGGATTGGGGTATGTAGGAAGTTTTCGAAATTCGTACTACAGTGTATCAAATTTGGTACAAATTGAATTGTGGATGAACCGATAGAGTTGGAATCCTGAAACTTGGTGTTAGGATCACTGTGGTGGTGTAGGATTGGGGTCTGTAGGAAGTTTTGGAAATTCGTACTACAGTGTACTAAATTTGGTACAAATTGAATTGTGGATGAACCGATAGAGTTGGGGTGTAGAATTGAGGTATGTAGGAAGTTTTGGAAATTGGTACTACTATGTACTAAATTTGGTACAATTTGAATTGTGGATGAATCGATAGAGTTGGAATCCTGAAACTTGGATTTAGGATCACTGTGGGGTGTAGGATTGGGGTATGTAGGAAGTTTTGGAAATTCGTACTACAGTGTACCAAATTTGGTACAAATTGAATTGTGGATGAACCGATAGAGTTGGAATCCTGAAACTTGGTGTTAGGATGACTGTGGTGGTGTAGGATTGGGGTCTGTAGGAAGTTTTGGAAATTCGTACTACAGTGTACTAAATTTGGTACAAATTGAACTGTGGATGAACCGATAGAGTTGGAATCCTGAAACATGGATTTAGGATCACTCTGGGGATGTAGAATTGAGGTATGTAGGAAGTTTTGGAAATTGGTACTACTATGTACTAAATTTGGTACAATTTGAATTGAGGGTGAACCGATAGAGTTGGAATCCTGTAGGATGTTCTGTAGGATGTTTTGGAAATTGGTACTACTGTGTACTAAATGTGGTACAATTTGAATTGTGGGCGAACCGATAGTATTGGAATCCTGATACTTTGATTTAGGATCACTGTGGGGTTGTAGGTTTGGGGTAAGTAGGAGGTTTTGGAAATTCGTACTACTGTGTACTAAATTTGGTACAATTTGAATTGTGAGTGAACCGATAGAGTTGTAATCCTGAAACTTGGATTTAGGGTCACTGTGTGGTTGTAGTATTAGGGTAAGTTGGAGGTTTTGGAAATTCTTACTACTGTGTACTAAATTTGGTACAATTTGGATTATGAGTGAACCGATAGCGTTGGAATTCTGAAACTTGGAATTAGGATCACTGTGAAGTGTAGGTTTGGGTTAAGTAGGAAGTTTTGGAAATTCATACTACTGTGTACAGTCATTATGGGGATAGAGATAGTAAACGTAAATTTGTAATTAAAATTACAAGATTAAGGATGTATTGGAATTTCGTACTTATGGATACGAGAAGACCTAATTGGTACTAAATATGGTACAATTCGTTTTGTGTGAGCGGGAATCCTAATATTTGGACTTAAAAATAAGGTTGGAGTGTAGGACGAGGTAGAGGAGGTAGTTTTAAAAATACGTAATTATGTGTACTAAATGGTGCTAAGTTTAGTAAAATTTAGATTTGAGTGAAAGGATAGAGATGGATGGATTTGAAAATAAAATGACTCTTATAGCAAAGGATTGAGACAGTGTTGGAAATTCGAACTCATGAGTACGAAAAGTACTAAATATGGTACAATTTGGATCTATGTGAAGAGATAGAGTTGTTATCCTGAAATTAATGAATAAAATTACTGTTTCAGTGGGAAATTGAGGCAGTTTTAAAAACTCATACTTACGTCTACGAAAAGTAATAAATGGTACAATTTGGATGTTGGTGAACGAATAGAGCTGGAATATTTACTAAGGTTGTTATTGGAGTGCATGACTGAGGTATTTTTGGAAATTTGTACTTTGGGTACGACAACCAAAAAATTTGGTACAATTTGGACTTTGGTGAACGGGTAGAGCTCGAGTTGCAACTTAGAATGGTACCAAATATGGTACAGTTTAGTGAACAGATAGAGCTGAAATTCTTAAATTTGGACTTACGATTGAAACAGGTTTGGAATATTGAGATTGGTTTGGTATATGGGTACGAAAAGTGCGGAATGGTTTCAAACAGAGCTGGAATTCTTAAATTTGGACTTTTTGAAAGAAGGATTGAGGTACATTTGGAAATTTGTACTTATGAGTACGAAAATCACTAAATTTGGAACAATTTGGACTTTGGTGGAAGTAATATTAATTTTAGAGTGTAGGATTGATGTAGTTTGTAGTTTTGTAGAATAGAAAATGCACTAAATTTGGAATAATTTGAATTTGGGTAACGGAGAGAGCTGGAAACCTAAAATTTAGAATGTTGGTCATTGACAGAGAATTAGAAAGAATGACCTAAGGGTTTTTGGTACTAAATTTAGTGGAGGTGACGGTGTTCGAAAAGTTCTAAATGGAATTACATGTGGAACCTGTACGTTTTTGCTAAAGTGTGGATTTCGGAAAATAGTGCTTATGTGTATGAAGAGTACTTAATGGTAATAAACTTGATATTAAATGTAGGAACAGAGGTGGAATTCAGAACTATAGTACAACTAATTATACGGCATTCACGATTTCCATATGAAATATTTTTTTATTCCCTTTCCGCATACGAAGTAGTGAAAATATAAAAAAAAATATAGCTAATCAAGGGGTGGCTTATATTATGACATTTTCTTATCCCAAACAAAGGTCATAACATTAGCACATTCATAGAAAAGAAAAAACACCTTCCATACATTTAAACAGCTCGAAATAACACACGACACCCCTGTATGTTCGAATACCAAGTCCATACCTAGATATATGTCATTGTTACATACCAACATTTAACTCTGTCCATGTTAATGTGAAAATATAATCATTTATTTGCATTTTTATTGTTACGACATCTATAATGGCAGTCATCATAATTATTAATTTATTCTAATGTTTAATGTCACAACAATAATAGAAAATAACAACAATTTAGAAGTCGTTGTGAAATGGTGTAAGAACTCAAATGAATACACACACAGCAAATAGTATTATTTCTATTATACGGAAACGGGATTATCATTTCTATTTATAAAATTTTGAGGAAGCTGTAGGAAAATACATTTTAAATTTTTTGAAAAGGATATATTCATTCACATTCACAAAATTTAAAAGACTCTACTTCTAATATAAATTTCTCATTTTAAGATATCATAAAAACACGGCAGAAAAATATAACTTACATATATCTTAAAAATACATTAATTTCAAATTATGTCTCAAATTAAATTGTGGAATTTTAAGCAATTCTAGCAATACCAAGGATCCTCGAGTGTTCAACTCAATTCAGTCATCATTCAGCATTAACACAATAATTATTATTATTTCCTCGCCTCTTATAAATAGAATCATAAAATTTTTATAGTATATTTTCAGTTGTAAAATACAAATGAATTTTAAAGCCTACTTTATGGCTGTTATCTTCTGCCAAATGTTGACTACGAATTTCAAATTATGCCAATTCGATTTGTTGCGAAGGATTCATATCCCCCCACTACTGTAATCCACAGGAAAGTGAAAGGAAAGTTGAATTGAATTTTGAACGTGACGTACTCGGTGACTGCCTAACAATCGAAATGCCTGCTCAAATTAAATTTTTTCTAAACTGTAATAAAACCGTTTATCACGAAGTTGCACCTTCACCTTTGAATGGTTTTATTCTTTGTATTGAAAATTGTTTAATACCAAAAGTTTTATATGATAGCATTTTATTGCTCTGTAGGTAGTGTAAAGTGCTCTAAAGATGTGAGCCGTCAGAAATACGTATTATGATGTGTTGTAATATTA